>NW_028093232.1:4359645-4466123 GCF_014824575.4 Sturnira hondurensis
TCTCCTTCTGGAATTCCTATTATTCGGATATTATTACGTTTCATGTTGTCTTGCATTTCTTTTAAGTTCTCGTCATTTTTTCTGATTTTCTTTTCCCTTACTTGTTCCGTCTGGGAGATTTTTTCTAACCTGTCTTCAATCTCACTTATGCGATCTTCTGCCGTATCGATTCTATTCTTCATACCTTCTACTGTGTTCTTCAATTCAGAAATTGTATTCTTCGTTTCCTCTTGGCCTTTACTGATGGTTTCCATTTCCTTTTTCATGTTGTTATAGTTTGCAGAGAGTTCATTGTAGCTCCCCTGTAGTTTCTGGTAGCTCGTTGTTAGCTCTTTGAATTTCCTGATAACCAGTGCTTTGAATTCCACATCTGATCATTGACTTGCCTCTATTTCATGTAATATTCTTTCTGAGGTTTCCTCCTTTTCTTTCATTTGGGGATTGTTTCTTTGTCTTCCCATTGTTTGTGATACTCTTCTTGTTGTCCTCCGCTTCTTAAATTGATCTGTTCTGGTTCGCTGGGTTTATGGTGTGAACTTCTGTGGTAGGATACCTGTGAATGTCACCGGTGCAGTCTTCTGCAGGTATCTTGTTGTTCTCTGCTTCCACTAACTCCTTTCTTTATTGTGTGTGTGTGATCAGTTGTGGGGGAGGCAAAATGGCTTATGAGAGCAGAGGGTTATATTATGTTATTTACAGACACAGTGGGAAGAAAAGAAATAGACAATCTCTGGGCTATGTATAGAGTTAACCGTGCTCTTCAACCCAGCTTACCACTTTTAGGAAAGGGCGGGCATAAGTTAAGTGTCTTGTTAAGAAGGGGGGGCTTGTGAGTTGTATCTAGAAAGCAGCATGGTTGCGGGTGGTCAGATTTGAGGTAAGGTGACAGTACAGGTTAATAACTGGGTGTAGTGCGTCAGTAAATAGATTAATAGAAGTGAGGCACCTGTAAGGTGGTCTAAGGTCCGAGAGATGTGTTATGAAGTATTAGTGTTGTACAGAACAGCCCTTATTTACCCTAATATTAGAGGAACACTCAAGTGATAAATTTTATGTGATCTGTCTAAATGCGGGGTATAGAGCTTGGGTAGTATAGCAAAGGAAAGCACGTGAAGTATAGAAAATCAGCAAAGCACTGTGGAGGGAGGAGCAGTGGGAACCTGTCAGGTAGTACAGTATACCCAGCTAGGATTAAAAAACCTGTACAGAGCCCTGGCTGGTATAGCTCAGTGGATTGAGCGCGGGCCTGCGACTCAGACGATCGAGGTTCGATTCTCAGTCAGGGCACATGTCTGGGTTGCAGGCCAGTTCCCTGCAGGCCAACTCCCAGCAGGGGATGCCCGAAAGGCAACCATACACTGATGTTTCTCTCCCTCTCTCCCCTTCCCCTCTAAAGATAAATAGATAAAAATCTTAAAACCTGTACAGAAAGAGGTGGGATACAAAGATATTCTTGAAATGAAAAAAGGAGGGAGAATAATACAAAAATAATAATAATACACCTCAAAAGACAACTATGCAACACACAAACAAACAATCTGACACACATACACACACACACTCAAAAGTCAGGAGAGAAGGGGAATAAGCGGAAAATTTGGGCAGAACAGAAGGACTAAAACCGGACAAAAAGGAAAAGAAATGAGGGACAGAGTATTGAAAGATAGAGCAACAATACAGTTTACAATATATAAGATTAATTACAAAAGAGGTTGTGAGAGAAAAAGAAAAAAATTAAAAAATAAAAAAAATAATAAATAAAAATAAAGAAAATAAAAAAAAGAAGAAAGAAAAAAAAGGGGGGAATGGAAAACACACACACACACACACACACACACACACACACACACACTAGAGAAGGAGGCAAAAAGAAAAAAAAAAGGAAGTACCCTTCCTTTGTTCGTTTCAAACTGTCCAAACAGGTTTTTCTGGTTGCCGTGTCTCTGAGGGCAGGTTTGCAGGCTCGCGCTAGCAGGCTGCTGATTGGTCTGTGGTCGCGCACAGCCTCGTGAGGCTGCCTGTGGCCCGTGGTATCTGGCACCGTCCTTCTCCATGGGACCCAGGCTTTCCCAATAGAGACTTCTCCACAAAGCCTGTCTCTCAGCCCAGCCCAATCCCAAAAGACCAGCAATGACAGTGTCCTTCTTAAATACCTCGGGCTGGCGGGCTGGTGGGCTGGCGACCGCAGTGTCCGCAGTTGCCACCCTCTACGTTAACCCAAGCCCGCGGGTCTCTGTCCGGCACCAATCTGCCCGCCCAGACGGGGAGGGGAGAGTCAGTTCTCTCCCGAGGAGTGCGCTGCCGGTCCACCGGATGCCGGCCCTCCAGCGTTCACCCCGTCACCGGCGCCCCGGCCCTGGATTCAGACGGGGCTCCTGTTTCCCCCTGATGGTGCCAGCCCCCTTTGCGTGCCAATTCTCGTTGGTACTCACGCTCCACCAGAGTTCGTCTGCCCTGGGAGCGCCCTGGCCCCGGGCGCAGCCCGAGGCCTCCCGCGGGCACACAGCCGCTTTTGTCTTCACTGGCCTTCTGGATTCCTTGCTGACCTGCCACTGTTTGTTTCCTCCGTTACACTCTCTGGTCTCCTATTTTCATAAATGTTGGGGAACTGTTGGTTGATTATGCTATTCTTCGGTAGATCTGCCCGGATTTTCCACCAGATGTACGAGAGCTGAGTTCCCTAGGTGCTACTTTGTCGCCATCTTCCAGTTTTAATCTCTCCTCTTTCATTTCTGATTATGTTTATTTGGGTCCTTTCCCTTTTTTTCTTGGTGAGTCTGCTTAAAGGCTTGTCAATTTTTTTTATCTTTTCAAAGAACCAGCTTCTGAATTTATTGATCCTTTGAATTGTTTTTTTAGTCTATGCTGTTTAATTCCACCTTGATGTTGGTTATTTCCTTCCTTCTACTTGCTCTGGGTTGTCTTTGTTCTTATAGATGTAGGGTTAGGTTGTTTATTTGAAATGTTTCTATCATTTTAGGTAAGCCTGTATCACCATGTACTTTCCTTTCAGTACTACTTTTGCTGTATCCCATAAATTATGGAGTCTTGTGTGTTCATTTTCATTGGTTTCCAAAACCTTTCTGATTTCCTCCTTGATCTCATTATTAACCCATTCATTGTTTAATAGCATGCTGTTCAATCTCCATGAATGTGAGTGTTTTTGAGTGTTTTCCTTGAGGTTGGTTTCTAGTTTCAGGCCCTTAGGGTACAAGAAAATATTTGATACATTTCAATTTTATTGAATTTGTTAATGCTTGTTTTGTGTCCTATGATGTGGTCTATCTTTGAAAATGTTCCATGTGCATTTGAAAAGAATGTGTATTTTGCTTCTTTGGGATGAAAGGCTCTATATATATCTGTTAAGTCCATTTGATCTAGGGCATTGGTCAATGTCACAATCTATCCATTTTTGACAGTGGGATGTTAAAATCCCCTAGTATAAGTGCATTGCTGTGTACATATTTTGAAGTTCTCCAAGATTTTGCTTATGTGTTTGGGTGCTCTTATGTTGGGTACATATATATTTATAATGGTTATGTCTTTTTGATGGATTCTTCCCTTGAGTATCATGAAGTGTCCTTCAGTGTCTCTTTTCATGGCTTTTGTTTTGAAGTCTATTTTATCTGGTATAAGTATTGCTATCCTAGATTTTTTTCCTGCACATTTGCTTGGAATATTTTTTTCAACCTTTCACTTTCAGTCTGAATATGTCTTTTTTCTGATGTGGGTCTCTTGTAGGAAGTATATGTGTGAGTCATGTTTTTTAGCCATTCAGGTACCCTATGTCTTTTGATTGGAGCATTTAATCCATTAGCATTTAAGGTTAAAAGTCCCAAAAAGTAGAAAAAAGATAGGAGATCATTTGGAGATGTACATCAGTAATCATGGTATTTCAGCCAACTAGCCACATTTTTGAAAAGGTGAAAAAGAGATAAGACTCTTGTTAGAGGGGAAAAGAATGTGAACTGACTCAAGAAAGAAGAGCACTTATGCTAGGTTAGATGGTGAGATAGTGAGAGTAGAGATACCAATTTGGCATAGTATATGAGAGAATGAATTCAACAACACAGTGATAAAGTTCAGGGAGATAGTAAAATGGACCAAGATCAGGGCAGTGTGCTGTGTGGGAATGGGAACAACAATAATAAGAAAAGAAATACACGATCTAAATAAAAAGAATAAAAAGTAAAAGACCAAGAGTAGTGTGTTATTGTAATATGAGTGAAGTGAAGGAAGAGATTAAAATGCAATGTGAAAGGGAGAATAAAGAAAACCAGTCAAACAATGAAATCAAACACAGAAAAGTAAATGGATGGAAGAGAATAAAAAATAAAATAATTATAATAAAATCATAATGATATAAAAATAAAAAATAAACAGTAAAAAAATAAAATGTCACTTCTGTAGGACAGCAAAGTAAATTTTGTCTCAGCTGTTGGCATTAGCCTTCTGATCTCTCTCTGAATCTGTCTTTGATCTTTTCACAGCTCCAGGCCCTATTGTTTTACACTTGGAAGAAAAATGAAAAAAAAAAAGCAAAAAAGCCTCTTGTTGACATTGAACCCACTTAGGGGTTCTGCAGGTCTTCCTGCATGCTGCAGGCAGAGGAGGGCTGGGCTCAGGGTTGGTTTTTTTTTTTTTTTTTGCCTTTCCTGTGGTTCTTTGTTGGAGGCTCAGTCTGGGCTCCAATATTCACAGGTGCCCAGACTCCAGCCCAAGCCCTCAGAGTGCTTTGTGGCCCCCACTGTCCATATGCACCATATGGATTAAAGGCCTCCTCCATATGCTGGAGGGCTTTAATCCACCTCATTGCGTGGCCCTTTGATTAGTCTGTGAGGTGCACTCAGTGGGAGCAACTTGCACCCCTCCTCCCTCTTTGCTGTTCTGGCCACTGCATACAAGAGTTCCTTGAACAGCAGCTGAGAGCCTTTTTGAGCAAATTCCCCTTGTTTGTGCCAAAACAGCCCAACTCTTCTCACATATCCAGGTGTCACCCAGCTCCCTAATTTCTTTGATACTGTCCCAGTCAGCAACCACAGTCCCAGCTGGGGAACACTACCTCTGTGTGTTTCCCACTGTGTCTTTACCCCTCCCAGTGACTTCAAGTACCCAGGTGACTCCTGGCACAGGACTGACTTCCCTGCTCTGGAAGGGGAAAGAACTGTGAAGTTGTAATTGCTGATCTAGCTCTTCTCCAAAGCTCCTGCAGCAGCCGCCATCCCTGGAGCCAGGCCAGAGACCAGCAGCCATGGCATTGGCCAGGATCCCAGGGACTCACTTATTGTTCCTACACAATCTCCTTATCATCTGTTTTTCAACAGACAATCCTCTGTAGTGTTTGGCTTCCAAATTTTGTATAAACTGTGATTTTGTTGGCTGTTCACCCTGTTCTTCAGAAGACTGGTTAGGTGTCCCAGTTGGGTGCATGGTCAGGTGTGTTTAGCTTGCACACAAGAGTGCCATCTTCCCTTCCCCAGATTCTGTTATAAACACTTCAATAGTTTCTGCAATGCTTAAGATTAGAAAAACTTTCTTAATCCCTCCTGATCATTTTAAATGATAACCCACACCAATGTTTTGCAAAGTTATAGGATTACAGACTCCGTTGTTAAGTATCAAAACTCAAAACATCTATAAAGTTCAAAGCCTTGCCATGCAATTTGTGAAGGTTTTAATTCCATCCACTGTGTGTTCTGGTTAGTGAACTTGGACGTACTTTGGTAAACTAGTTTGTGGAAGCTCTCACAAACACATAAATAGTTTATGTATTTTGAAAACACAACTCTTGTAACTTTGTTTATTTTTAGTACTTCCTCCCATAGTTAAAATGTATATTCAGATTATCTGTTGCCTTAGAAATATTTGCTAATTAATGCTACATCCTAAAAATTTAAAAATGTTTTATGTAATTGCATATAACACAATTGTATCAGTATCATATAATTATATAATTTTACTGTTTTCTTATTACTTAAAATATTATAAATTTATAAGATTTATGTTTTTCTCACATTTTTATATTATAATTGCAAAAAAATTTTTTAGTAATTAGTTTTTGCATCCAACTTAGTATTTTCTTTATTCTTGTTGATTTTCACATTATCTTTATTTTCTTTGTTTTCACACATAGACTTTTTATTTTTTAATTTTTAGGGTTTTAAATTGTACCTTTAACTTCAATATTCTCAATCCTACTTGTTTAATAGAGAGGGTACTTAGGGTGATTGTTTGAAAACAGCCGGCAGATGATTTGTCTATTTGAGTACCAATAAATGTGTTCTCTGGTCCTTATGTTCATGTTAAATAGGTGTGTAAAAATCCAGCCTTGATTTCAGTAACTTCATGGCCTGAGTTTTTATGATTTCTGACTTCTATTTTCTGATAATATGCTATGTCTAAAAACATCACTGCACGTAGTGTAAAAGCAATCATCCCTAACAACCACGTTTATAGCACTCACAAGAGATTACCCTCCAGGACTGCTGTAGCCGCTCATAATCCCAGTTTATTGTTTAATAGAACATGTGTAACCTGAAAAGATATGGATAAATATTTCTGATGGAGCAGAGTTTGTGGGAAAGTACCTGACAGCTTAAAATAACCCATTTTCATATTCAGAGATAATTATTCATCAATTATTTATTTCCCCGTACAGCTCCTGTATTGTAGGGGACCAGTTTGTCTTGGCCTGGCAAATGTGACTCAGCTCTATATGAAAAGCTTACAGATGTAAAGTGGTGGGCACAACCCAGACTTGAAAACTGAGTTTTCTGTGGGAATTAGGCCTAGAAAATGCTTATAGATTGTTCTGGCTTGCTCTTGCTAAAACTCCCTCACCCTGGTCTAAAGCAACAGATGTATATTGTCTATCTTCAAGGTAATTTCCAAAGCCTGTATGAATTCTCCCAAGGACAGAGCTAATCAGCTCATTGCCATCCACCTCTGCATGTTATTTTTATTTCCTCGATTGTACCTAGAATGTAGGCAGTAATATTCTACGTAATAGATAATACATCTTTATTTGATGTAAGACCCCAGGAAAATAATTAAAACCTGTCTAGGCAAGGGTCGGGGCTCTCCCCTATTGAGGGAGTGGCCGAGGCATCCACAGGTACTCTCTGCTTGAGAGAGTAGTCATGATGTTCCCTTTTTTCCACACAGGATTGTTGTCGCCTGTGCATTGATTCTCATCATAAGCCACAACAGGCGGACTCTGCTGGACAGGGTCTGCCACACCTGGCACCCACGAACAGGGAGGAGAAGGCTATCAGCCAAGACTATCAAGTTGTGGTCAACACATCAACGTGGGTGGAACGTGCCCAACAGCCCAGGTTAAGGGCTGACGACCCAGAGTGCTTTTCAGAGGGAGTAGGGTGTGTTGTATTTTAGGGAAAAGGGGTGTTTTTCCAAGGTCGCTTTCTCTGCGACTGCACTTTCTTCAGTAAGCAGAAGCCTTGCTCTCTCTCTGGCAATTGCCACACCCCATAGGCAGAGGTCGAGCATTTAAGAGCCACAAGGGTGCTTGCTGCAACAAAGACACCTGTGACAGGTATGAGTTGGACCTGGGCCAGGAAAGAACACTAGGTTTCCTGACAACTGCAAGCAAAAGCCCACGCAACGAGATGTACACTGTAAAACACACTCACAAGCCCATCCCCGTGGCACAATCCCCAATCAGGTTTTAGGCTTGGGAGAGAGAGCAATGAACTTTTCTTTCTTTTTAATTTTTTTAATTTAATTATTGTTCAAGTACAGTTTTCTGTCTTTTACTCCCATCCCAGCCCCGCCAGTGCTCCCTCCCTCCCTCCCATTTCCACCCCCCTTAGTTGTTGTCCATGTGTCCTTTATACTATGAACTTTCCTTTCAAATTAGCTTTTTTTTTTACAAGCACCTCCACGCATTCTTTCTTTAAAAGCTGCTTTTTGCAGCCTTTTTGATTCTGCCTTTTCCCTCCGCCTGCCTATAAACAGAAAAGCAGATAGTAAATGAGTATTTCAGTTTCAACAGGACTCCGAAGATTGCTTTGAGAACTCAGAGTTAGTTAACAGGGTGGTTTATGAGTGTCGCAGACACCGAAGATGAGGCATTTTCTCCCTCTGGCTTGAGATCTCAAGAGTTCCTGTGGGAGTAGGGGCCCTTGCAGAGGTGCCTGGTGTCAATCCCTGAGATATGTAGGGGCCTCATAGGAAATTCTAATCACAGTAATTTAATTCTCTGCTCGATCAGGGAGTGCAATATAAAGGTTGGTCACCTGGCGCTTCAAGCCCCGCCCTCGCAGTCTTAGACGTTGGAAAAACCTGAAACCCACAAGTGGGGTTAGGGTACCCTGGATACCAGGCAGTCCTCCCTGATGGTTTTCACTAACAGTACGTTTTTGACCCACCACACTATACTCCCTAATAGCTAATTAGTTAAGGTTTAATATGGGCTGCGGAATCTGAAATGGCGGAAATTGAAAATAAAAATGGAAACTTTTTAACAACAAGTATAGGCTCTCTAAAGAACAAGAGCAATGTTTTATGCTAATTTGACAGTTTTTTAAAGCTGCTAAATATCTCCCTGATGAGGGATCTTTAGACTTAGCTGTTTAGGAAAAGTTGGGCAGAAGTTGAAACAGCACCAGGTGTTGTGAGATAAAGACTAGTGTCTCCCTCCTTTAGAAGATTTAATTTGAAAATATTGGTTTGCTTGAATTTTGTTTTTGTTTCTGTTTTTAAAGTAACATCTGAGTCTCAAAATGTTTTAACAAATAGAATGAAATCTCTAATATTGTTAAATCATAAAGATTCTACTCAGAAAGAATTTAAATTGATTATTTAAAAAAGAAAAGAAAAAGATCTCACTGCCCTCAGACAATAAAACGCTCAGAAAGAAAAAGAACTAGAAAATATGTCTTTTAACCATTTTGAATCCTCTTTCTGAAGACCCAGGGACTGCTTCGGTCCTGAGAACAAGCTATGCTGAGCTTAATATCTTCCTTCCCTCTTCTTCAACCTCCCTAAAAATTTTCAAGGGCTTTAGATAATGAGACAGCTCACTTTTGAGCACATTGCAAGAATGCAGTAATCACCAAGAATAAATAAAAAAGAAGTAAATGCATTTGCCAGTAGAGAAAAACTGTTTCTAAAAGTTATGAATGTGTTAATAAATTTGTCAGTCTAAAACATGCTATAAGTGGGATAGGAGGTGTGATGTGTTAAAGAAATATTAAGAATCCTCCTTGTTTATGCCAGAGCTATGACTTTTTATTGTAAAAATAAAATATAAGCGTACTATCTCCTGAGGAGAACTAGTCCTTCTCTGCAGAAGACCACGTGTTATTTTTTAACTCAGTACCTGTAAACACTAATCATTTCCTTGGGAAAGAACTGGCTATTCTATTCCAAAGAAAAATGATCAGTTAATCAAGTCACAAAAGGCCCTTGACAAATAACCACTCTTGTCTAAAACATGTTTGAGCAGAACTCCCCTCCTACTCCTCATTTTTCCTTGCAAACTCTAAACCGAAGAACTACCAAGTCCTAAAAACAACAAAACAGTTAACTTGCTGCTCTAACTCATTGCAGCTTGCAAAAACAGCAGAGGGCCTGTCTTTTCGAGTAAAGAAAGAAAAAGGCACTTTAAAAACTGAGGCTATTTTTCAGCCAACTGCTCCCTGCCTATTGCAAACCAAAAAGCCAAAGGTTAAGAGCTTAAAAGAGCTCTTCCAGGAGGGCAAAAATCAGACCCCCAAAGCTAAACAGAAAAAGTAATAGAAAAAGTTAATAGACTGTTTCTTTATCATTCTCAAGCTAAGTAAATTATTAAAGAATGCCCTGACTGTCAAGCCCTTACTAAGGCACCTCCATCCACAGGAGTTAACCCTCCAGGACCAAGTTCTCAAATGATTTGACAGATGTCACTCATTATGCTACCTTTGGAAAATTCAAATACATTCACGTTTCTATTGATACTTACTCTGGTGCCCTACACGCATCTGCTTTAACAGGAGAATCTGCAAGAAATATACAAGCCCATTGGCTTGAAACCTTCAGTCATTTGGGTCGGCCTCAGCAAATTAAAACTGATAATAGCCCAGGATATCTTGCCCATTTTACTCAAGCCTTCCTTCAGCACTGGAATATCCAACATAAAACAGGAATACCTTATAATCCAACTGGTCAGGCAATTGTTGAATGGGCGCATCATACCTTTAAAAATCTTCTAAAAAAAACAAAAAAGGGGGAGTCAGGAGTCTACCCCCCCAAATTTGATTATGTTAACTATGTTTACCTATAATTTTCTAAACTGTGATGAATCACTCTGTACTCAAACTGAGAAACATTTTCAGAAGAAAGAACCAAAGTCATCTTATCCTCAAGTTTTATACAGAGATCTGCTGGGATACGGTACTTGGCAGAGTCCTGTAGATCTCTTAACATGGGGAAGTAGATATGCATGTGTTTCCATTCCTACAGGTCCTGTCTGGCTTGCAGCTAAAAGGGTGAAGTTTTATAACAAAACAGACATCAAGCTGTGCTACCTGGAGATGAAAACAGATCAGCTAGCAGACCAGGTGGCTAGCTGACACTCGCCAACTAGAAGAAAACAAGCACTGGATTCTGGTGCCAAAAAATGCAGTTTATGTTGCTAAGTATTTGCCAATTTATTTTTCTGTTCTTATTGACACTTTGTGGTTTTCTTTAAAGAAGCAACTTTATGCTGCAAGCAAAGAGCAATACAGTAATTACTATCAGTTTTCCATAGTAACTATAATTGGCTTGCCTACCCAGGAGAGGATTTATCATACTCAATCCCTCTTCAATTCCTGTACTTTAGACCAGAGGCACAAAGACAGTCTCTTGGTCTTTGTGCAGAGGACTGAATGGTACTATTGCTTTTCTCCCCAAAAGTCCTTTTGTAGGAGAGAACTGGGAAGCTAATTGGAAAGTACTGGCTAAGTTTGGCACAACGATAGTTTCAGCTCTGCCTGAAATCCCATATACTAATATGTGGTGGTAGGGGCTCGGTACTGGGGCACCTATAATTAGAATTGTTTCTCCCAACCACACGAGCCCTTGGCATTACAACTCATGGAAAATGAGCTTGCTTTTTATTACTAGAAAACACCTGTATAATTTTTTTAAAAAAAGCCCCTATCAGGATGTCCCTTTAAAGCAAAATTGGATCACAGTTTGTACCTGTCACTCTTACTTATTTTTGGCACCTCCAGGGACAGGTCAAGTCTTTTATAATAAATCAGCAAAAATTGATTCTCTGCATATCCTGCAGGCTCCATATATGCCAGCTGTCTTACTCATCTCAATATTACTCAGTTAAGTCTCACTACAGTTTATATAGTTAGAAGACAAACTCAGATATGGATGCCAGTTAATGTAACCAGAGAATGGGAAGATCCCCATGGCATAATAGCACTTAACAATGCCCTGGCCTCTTTAAGAGTCTGACGGTTTGTTGGCACTTTGATTGCATTTATTGTTTCTGCTATAGTTGTTGCAGCTACTGCAGCCATGGCAACTGCTGCCCTCATTGGGTCAGTTCAAACCGCTCATACTGTTTATGCTCTCTTAACCAATTCCACTTTAGAAATGCTTCAGCAGGCCCAGATTGATCAAGAAATCCTGACTCGACTTTCTGCAGTTGAATCAGTGCTCGACTGGATTGGTGAATGCCAGGATGCACTAGTGATCCGTCAGCAGCTGACATGTATGTGATCCTGGTTTCTCCAAACTGTGTGTCACCTCACTACAGTGGAACTCCAGCCAGCACTTTTGGAGTGATATTCAACATCACCTAAGAGGAACTTTTTCTACTAATTTAAAGGGACAAATCAATAAATTGCAACTAAAGTTACACAAACAGTTGCAGGATATTCAACGCTTAACTAAGCAGGAGATTCTTCAAACCCTTAATGATAATCTTGGCTCATTAACCCCAAAACACTGGTTTGATGGACTCAACCTAAGATTGTGGGTCACTGGAGCCATTGGTTGTTTACTGATTTTAATAATGTTTTGTATATTATGATGCATTTACAAATTATTTGCCCAGGGTCGCAAAAGAGACCAGCAAGTAGCAAGTCTTGTGGGATGTATCACCACAACAGCCTTAACAAAAAAGGGGGGCGCGGAATTGTAGGGAACTGGTTTGTCTTGGCCTGGCAAATGTGACTCAGCTCTGTATGGAAAACCTACAGATGCGAAGTGGTGGGCAGAACCTAGACTTGAAAACTGAGTTTTCCCATGAGAATCAGGCCTAGAAAATGCTTACAGATTGTTATAGCTTGCTCTTGCTAAAATTCCCTCACCCTGGTCTAAAGCAACAGATGTATATTGTCTATCTTCAAGGTAATTTCCAAAGCCTGTGTGAGCTCTCCCGAGGACAGAGCTAATCAGCTCATTGCCATCCCCCTCTGCATGTTATTTTTATTTCCTTGATTGTACCTAGAATGTAGACAATAATATTCTAGATAATAAATCTAGATAGATAATAGATAGATAGATAATAGATATCTGGATAATAAATCTAGATAGATAGATAATAAATCTTTCTTTGATGTAAGACCCCAGGAAAATAATTAAAGCCTGTCTAGGCAAGGATTGGGGCTCTCCCCTTTTAAGGGAGTGGCTGAGGCATCCAGAGGCACTTTCCCCTTGAGAGACCTGCCATGCCTGTTCCCTTTTCCCACGCAGGATTGTTGTCGCCTGTGCATTGATTCTCACTGTCAGCCACAACAGGTGGACTCTGCTGGACAGGGTCTGCCACACTGTATGTCTGATTCAACAGAATAAGAGTCAGTCCATTGCCAGACATCATCATGAGACATAGCACTCTAAGCCTTGAAGCTTGGCTCCATTCCATTCATTAGCTCTGGGTTGCTGGCATTTTATTTTGATGTAAGATTTAAATAGGTTGTCTAGAGTTTGCTATTCATATTTTGAAATTAAAGACCAGTACTTATTTAAGTTCACACATCACAATCTCTTTATGTTTTACCTGTGTAAAATAGATGTCTCTATAGACTTTGGAAAATTTCAGAAAAGAAAAAAGGTAAAGAATACAGAAAAATATATTTGAATGTAGAAAAATGAAATAAAAAAGTGATAAAATGACTTTGAAGGCTTTGACCACCTAATATTATTTGCTTAAAGTATTTTAGTTTTTTCATAACATGTGGTTTATTTGTGGTTTCAGTTATAGATTTTATGTTAGTTAATGTTTGTTGGATAATATCTCTTTAATATCTCAAGAGCCTGTTTCACCTGCTGGTTTCTTGAAGTATAAATAAAAGGATTCAGCACTTGAGCAGCAGAGAGATTAAGTACTGCTCTCTCTTTGCTCAAAGCCACATATTCTTTTGCAGATGTTTTTACACATTTTCCATAAGAATGAAAGTTCCCATAAGAAATAGAAACCAGCCCTGGCTGGTGTGGTTCAGTGGATTGGATGCTGGCCTATGAACCAAAGGGTTGCTGGTTTGATTCCCAATCAGGGCATCTGCCTGGGTTGCAGGCCAGGTCTCCAGTAAGGGTTTCATGAGAGGCATCCACACCTTGATGTTTCTCTTCCTCTCTTTCTTTCTCCCTTCTCCTCTCTTTAAAAATGAATACATAAAACCGTTTTTAAGAAGAAGTGGATACCACTGTCATATGAGAAGCACAAGTTGAAAAGGACTTTTTCCTTTGCTGGACAGAGGGCATCTTCAGAATTGTTCAAAGGATAGGTATCTAAGCGAGAAACACCAAGGCCAAACTTACCATGAGTATGAATACTGCTAAGAAAAATGTCATAATCTGTAGAAACTTTGTGGAAGCAATTAGCAGCATAGGAGGAAAGTCACAAGTGAAGTGGTCAATAATGTTGGAGTCACAGAAATCCAGGTGGAGGCCCATATTGACAGAGGGACAGACAATGAGGCAAGCAGCCAGCCAGGAGCTAATTTTAAGTTGGTTACAAACTTTGTTACTCATGATAGTTATGTAATGTAGAGGTTTGCAGATCGCTACATAACAATCATAGGACATTACAGCCAAAAGAAAAAAATCTGTGGAGCCCAGAGGCATTAAAGAAAAGTTGTGCCTTTTACCCCTAAAGGCACAAAACTGTACTTGAACAACAATTAAAATAAAATATAAATAAATACATGAATAAATAAATAAGTAAAAATAAAGGACATATGGACAATAACAAGGTGGGGTGGAAACAAAGGAGAGTGGTGGAGAGGGCTGGAGTGGTGGGGAAGGGTGCGGTGAAAGGCAGAAAACTGTACTTGAACAACAATAAAAAAATTTGATACTTGTGAAAAAAATTGTGTCATACAAGCATTATAGGAAATAGTTGTGTCTCTTGTGACACTGACCAGAAACCTGGAAATGCAGACAGTTGTGAATGGAATTTCTAAGAAAGAGAAATTCCTGAGGGAGAAATACATGTGAATCATTGTAAACATGATGATGGTCATGTTTCCAGTCACACTGAACAAGTTGGTGAACAGTAGAAAGAAGAATATCACACTTTGTAACTAAGTCCCAAAAGAATGAATTCGCTAACCGATGCCTTATTTGGCGTGGCTAAACTCTGAATTCTTTAGTCTGTAGATTAAAATAACCATGGATATCAACTACCGATATGATCTTTTTTCATAGATAATAAATTTTAATTAGCTTCATTTAAATACTTTATTTTTTATAATTTATTATTATTATTTTTATTATTGTTCAATTATAGTTATCTCCACTCCCCCCACCATGACACTCCATCCACCCATCCTCTCCTCCCATCCTTGAGTCTACCCCTTGTGGTTTTGTTCTTGTGTTCTTTATAAATGTTCCTTGATAGCTCTTCCCCTATTTTCCTCCATCATCCCTCTCCCTACTCCCCTCTGTTTACTGTCAGTTTGTTCTTTATTTCAATGTCTCTGGTAATATTTTGCTTGCTTGTTTGTTTTGTTGATTAGGTTCCACTTATAGGTGACATCATATGGTATTTGTGATTTCAAATACATTGTAGTGTCCTTATTGTGCACAAAGAACAATAAAACATGTATTAACAAACTGTGATGACAAAGTTATCTATCAAATTTGCAAACCCATAGCTGCAATTAATTTGCTCTATATATTACTTAAAATCTTATATTTCAATCACAGCTTTTATAATTTTCTAATATATATAAATATATGTATATTTCTCACCTGAAGGTATATTCATTAATTTTTAGAGAGACAGGAGATGAAAGAGAGAGACTGATCAGTTGCTTACTATATACACCCCAATGGAGGATCAAACCGTAGGTATGTGCCCTGATCATGGCTTCTGTTTCATATTTTTGATTACTTACTTATTTAGCAGAGATAAAATCTCTCTTCTTTAAAATGATGATTGGAATAAACCTTTCAAATATACTCAAAGGAAGAGATAACTTTTTCATCAATTGTCCCTTCTGCTTCATACAAATTCTACTATTATAGGTAGAATTCGATATTCCTCAAATACCTAATGGCTCTCAAGGAAACCCAATTAGGAGCTACCAGAAACTAGAAGGGAGCTACAAGGAGCTCTCCACAACTATATCAACATGAAAAATGAAATAGAAACTATCAGCATAGGCCAAGAGGAAATGAAGAATACAATTTTGGAACTGAAGAACACATTAGAAGGAATGAAAAGCGGGATCGATGAGGCAGAAGATCAGATCAGTGAGTTGGAGGACACAGTAGAAAGAATCTCACAGAAAGAGCAAGAAAGGGAAAAGAGGCTCAAAAAGAATGAAGAGGGACTAAGAGAAATGCAAGACAATATGAAACATAATAATACCTGAATAATAGGAATACCAGAAGGAGAAGGAGAAGAACAAGGGATAGAAAACCTCCTTGAAAGAGTAATGATGGAACATTTTCCTAATTTGATGAGAGAAAAAGTTACACAAATCCAGGAATCACAGAGAGTTCCATTCAAGAGGAACACAAAGAGGCCGACTTCAAGACACATCATCATTAAAATGGCAAAATTCCAACACAGAGAAACAATTTTAAAGGCAGCAAGGGAGAAAAAAGGAAGTAACATACAAGGGAGCCCCAATAAGGTTAGCTACTGACTTCTCAATGGAAACATTCCAAGCAAGAAGAGAATGGCAAGAAATATTTCAAGTTATGGGAACCAGAGGCCTACAACCAAGGCTACTTTACACAGCAAGGCTCTCAATCAAGATAGAAGGCCAAATAAAGAGCTTCCAAGACAAAACAAGTCTAAAAGAATATTCCTCCACCAAACCAGCTCTACAAGAAATACTAAAAGGACTGCTTTAAGGAAAGGAAGGAAAAGAGAGAGACAGAGAGGAACCCAGGTACATAAATGGCAATGAATAAGTACATTTCAATAATAACCTTAAAGGTAAATGGATTAAATGCTCCAATCAAAAGAAATAGAATAGCTGAATGGATAAGAAAGCATGGTCCACACATATGCTGCCTACAAGAGACCCACCTCAGGACAAAAGACCATCACAGACTAAAAGGGAAAGGATGGAAACAAAATTTCCAAGCAAATGGTCAAGAAAAAAAGAGCCAGGGTAGCAATTCTCATATCAGACAAAATAGACTCCAAAAAAGGGGCCATAAAGAGAGACCCAAAAGGTCACTTCATAATACTCAAGGGAAGAATCCACCAAGAAGACATTCACATCATAAATATATATGCACCCAACATAGGAGCACCCAAATACATAAGGAAAATCTTAGAGGACTTCAAGAAAGATATTGACAGCAACACAATTATAGTAGGGGATTTTAACACCCCACTGTCAAAAATGGACAGATCTTCCAAACAAAATATCAACAAAGATATAGCTGCACTAAACAACACCCTAGATGAAATGGACTTGACTGATATATATATAGAGCGCTTCATCCCAAAGAAGCTAAATACACATTCTTTTCAAATGCACATGGAACATTTTCAAAGATAGAGCATAGGATAGGTCACAAAATGAGCTTCGACAAATTCAAGAAAATTGAAATCATACCAAGCATTTTCTCCAACCACAAGGGACTAAAATTACAAACCAACCCCAAAGAAAAAAAACCCAAAACACCCCAAATCATGGAGACTGAATGGTATGCTATTAAACAACAAATGGGTCAAGATTGAAATTAGGGAAGAAATCAAAAAGTTTCTGGAAACAAATGAAAATGAACTCACAACAACCCAAAAATTATGGGACACAGCGAAGGCAGTCCTGAGAGGGAAGTTCATAGCAATAGAAGCTTACCTAAAGAAAACAGAAACATTTCAAACAAACCTAACCTGATGCCTGCAAGAACTGGAAGAACAAAAACAAAGACAGCCCAGAGCAAGTAGAAGGAAGGAAATAACCAAGATAAGATCAGAATTAAATGACATAGAGACTAAAAGCACAATTCTAAGGATCAATGAATCCAAGGTTTTTTGAAAAGATAAACAAAATAGATAAGCCTTTAAGTAGGCTCATCAAGAAAAGAAGAGAGAGAACACAAATAAACACAATGAAAAAGGAAAGAGGAGAAATTACAACTGATACCACAGAAATAGAAGAAATTGTAAGAAATTACTATGAAGAACTGTATGCCAAGAAATTTGAAAACCTAGGTGAAATGGACAAATTTCTAGAAAAATATAATCTTCCAAAACTCAATGAAGAAGAAGTAGAAAGCCTGAACAGACCAATAACAGCAAATGAAATTGAAGCAGTAATCAAGAAACTCCCATCACACAAAATCCCTGGACCAGATGGTTTGACAGGAGAATTGTACAAAGCTTTGAAGGAAGAGCTAACCCCTATCCTTCACAGATTATTACAAAAAAATCCAAAATGATGGGAAATGCCCAAACTCTTTTTATGAAGCCAGCATCACCCTAATTCCAAAACCAGATAGAGACACAACAAAGAAAGAAAACTTTAGGCCAATATCACTGATGAACATAGAAGCTAAAATCCTCAACAAAATATTGGCAAATCGCATCCAACAATACATCAAAAAGATAATACACTACGACCAAGTGGGATTCATCCCAAGGATGCAAGGATGATTCAATATCCACAAATCAGTAAATGTAATACACCACATAAACAAAAGCAATGACAAAAACCACATGGTCATATCAATAGATATGGGAAAAACTTTTGATAAGGTGCAACACCCATTTATGATAAAGGTACTCAGCAAAGTGGGAATAGAGGGAGAATTCCTCAATATAATAAAGGCCATACATGAAAGGCCTACAGTCAACATCATACTCCATGGGCAAAAACTAAAAGCTTTTCCACTAAGATCAGGAACAAGACAAGGTTGTCCACTTTCACCACTTCTATTCAATATAGTATTGGAAGTTTTAGCCTCAGCAATTAGGCAAGAAAAGGAAATAAAAGGTATTCAAATTGGAAAGGAGGAAACAAAACTGTTACTGTTTGCAGATGACATGATAGGGTACATGAAAAATCCTATAGCCTCTACCAAAAAACTGCTCGAACTAATAAATGAATTTGGCAAAACAGCGGGATACAAAGTCAATATCCAGAAATCACAGGCATTTCTGTATACTAACAATGAATCAGCAGAAGCAGAAATCAAGAAAAAAATCCCATTTGATATAGCAAAAAGAAAAATAAAATATCTGGGAATGAATCTAACCAAGGAGGTTAAAGATCTGTACGCAGAAAATTACACAACACTGAAGACAGAAATCAAGGAAGACACAAACAAATGGAGACGTATACCGTGTTCATGGATTGGAAGAATTAACATCATCAAAATGTCCATACTACCGCCTGCAAACCACACAATCGCAGTTCAATTCCCAGTCAGGGTACATGCCTGGGTTGCAGGCCTGTTCCCAGCAGGGGACTCATGAGAGGCAACCATACATTGATATTTCTGTCCTTCTCTCCTTCCCTTCCCCTCTAAAGATAAATAAATAAAATCTTTAAAAAAATGTCCATACTACCCAAAGCAATTTACAGATTTAATGCAATACCTATTAAAGCACTAATGGCATATTTCACAGACATAGAACAAACACTTCAAAAATTTATATGGAACCATAAAAGACCCAGAATAGCAGCTGCAATGTTGAGAAAGAAGAACAAAGTATGAGGGATCACAATACCTGATATCAAACTGTATTACAAGGCCACTGTAATCAAAACAGCCTGGTACTGGCATTAAAACAGGCACATAGACCAATGGAACAGAATAGAGAACCCAGAAATAAACCCAACTCTCTACAGTCAATTAATATTCGACAAAGGGGGCAGTAACATAAAATGGGATAAAGATAGCCTCTTCAACAAATGGTGTTGGGAGAACTGGACAGCTACATGCAAAAAATGAAATTTGAGCACCAACTTACTTACACCATACACCAAAATAAATTCAAGGTGGATGAAAGACTTAAATATAAGCTGTGACACCATTAAAGCCCTAGAGGAGAACATTGGCAGGAAAATATCAGATATTTCACACAGCAACATTTTTACTGATATGTCCCCTAGAGCAAGGAATAAAAAGGAAAGAATAAACAAATGGGATCTCATCAAAATAAAAAGCTTCTGCGCAGCTAAAGAAAACAGCATTAAAATAAAAAGACTACCAACTGTATGGGAAAACATATTTGCCAATGATACCTCGGACAAAGGTTTAATCTCCAAAATATACAAAGAACTCACAGGACTCCACTCTAAGAAGACAACTAACCCAATTAAAAAATGGGGAAAGGACTTGAACAGACACTTCTCCAAGGAGGACATACAGAGGATCCAGAGACACATGAAGAGATGCTCAATATTGCTTGCTATCAGAGAGATGCAAATTAAAACCACAATGAGATACCACTTTACACCGGTGAGAATGGCTATCATAAACAAAGCAATAAACAACAAATGTTGGAGAGGGTGTGGGGAAAAGGGGACTCTGGTCCACTGTTGGTGGGATTGCAGACTGGTACAACCATTATGGAAAACAGTATGGAATTTTCTCAGAAAACTAAAATTGGACTTGCCTTTTGACCCAGCAATTCCACTGCTGGGATTGTATCCTAAGAACCCTAAAACACCAATCCCAAAGAACCTATGCACCCCAATGTTCATAGCAGCACAATTTATAATAGCCAAGAGTTGGAAGCAACCTAGATGCCCATCAGTAAATGAATGGATCAAAAAACTATGGTATATTTACACAATGGAATTCTATGCAGCAGAAAGAAAGAAGGAACTACTACCCTTTGAAACATCATGGATGGAACTGGAAAGCATTATGCTGAGTGAAATAAGCCAGGTGTTGAAGGAAAAATACTGTATGATCTAACCTTGAACAGGAAGCTAAACGACAAAACAAACAAGCAAGTGAAATATAACCAAAGACACTGAAATAGAGAACAGGCCGACAGTGACCAGAAGGGAGGGAATTTCAGGGGAAATAGGGGAGGGACTTAGAGGAACATATATAAAGGGTACATGGACAACAACTGAGAAGGGTGGAAATTGGAGGGGGGCAGACCATAGGGGTGGGGTGGGATGGGAGTAATAGACAGAAAACTGTACTTGAAAAATAAATAAATAAAATATTGAAAAAAAAAGGAAACCCAATTAAAGTGTGTTGTCAAAATTAATTACATTGTCAATGCACTATATTTTGTGACTCCAGGGAGATTTCTACATGTTCCTCTTAATCAACAAACTTATTCAACAAAACAAATAAACAAGCAAACTAGAACCAGAGACATGGAAAAAAGAACAAACACTTACACCAGAAGGGCAGGTGCAGGGGGATAACAGGGAAAAGAAGGGGAAGCGTCATCAAGGAATATGTACAAAGGGCACATGGACAAGAATCATGGGGCTGTGGGCAGATTGAATGTGGGAGGTGAATGCGGGTGAGGTGGAGGAGAGTAATGGGGGAAAACTGGGATGACTGAATTTGAACAACAATAAAAAAATAAAGAAAGAAATATATTCAAGAAGATACAAATGAAAAACAAAAATTAAACAAGTTCTTCTATAACATTATACTCAAAATAACTTATAGTGTTTCTGGTTTTTTTTGATAAAAGATTTTTGGAAAACCTATATTTTAAGCAATACCAGCAAAATCATAAAACACATGATCTTTAAATTTCAAAACAAAATATTTTGGAAGTATACTCATTGTATTTTCTCATTTTCACGGACTGAGTTTTTGGATTGAGAAATGGATAGTTTATGACAAGAAAGATGCAGAACAAAATTTAATTTTTAAATAGTGAGTACACAAAAGTGAATTAGTTTTATAAGATACATAAAAATGAACGAATCATTTCCTATCTAAAACACTATTATAAATAATATTGACAGTTCTCTACAACTACTTTTTATTTTATCCATTTGCTTTCATAATATTCAGTTATTTTTATTTATTTCTAATTCATGCAATGCTAGGGGAATTTTAATGAGCATAGTTTACACTTAAAAACATTTAAGTGTAAGCTATGATTCAAATTAATCAGGGAACTATTGTAAAAATGAGTATGTTTTCTGTTAACCCACATTTTAATTTTTCTTCTAAATCATAGTACTCCCACAATTCCTCTCTTTGAAATGCATCATCAGGAAATTTTGTCAATTCTTGCATTATTTGCTCTCCCTATAGCTTCCTAAACTTATCAGGGCTGAGCTCATAAATGTATCTTACTTGCTTCAGGAAGGAGTCAGGCAGCATATTTTGTGACCACCCAACCCGTTAACAGTGGCTTTTCCACATGAATGGTTGGTCTTGGTATACTTCTTTTTATATTTATTTATTTATATTTTTTATTGTTGTTCAATTACAATTGTCTGCATTTTCTTCCCACCATTCCCACCCAGGCAAGCCAAACCCACCTCCCTCCCTTGTTTCCACCTCCCTCCCTTGTTTCCACCCTCCCCCTTGGTTTTGTCCATGTGTCCTTTATAGTAGTGCGTGAAAACGCTTTATTTATTTATTTATTTAAATCGAACAATGTAATTTATTTATTTTATTTATTTATTTACCTTTAGAGGGGAAGGGGAGAGGGAGAGAAACATCAATGTATGGTTGCCTTTTGTGCGTCCCCTGCTGGGAGTTGGCCTGCAGGGAACCGGCCTGCAACCCAGGCATGTGCCCTGACTAGGAATCGAACCGCGATCCTCTGGTTCACAGGCCTGTGCTCAATCCACTGAGCTACACCAGCCAGAGCCTGAAAACCCTTTATTTTTAAATTTACGTTCTTGTGGATAACACTGAATTCAGTTTTCTTAATTTTCTGTGTCAGTCTGTCTTTTAATTTGTGTACTTAGTTAATTCAGAGTTAAAATAATCATTGAGATGGCTGAGCTCATGTCTACTGTTTATTGACATTTATTGATTTCTTTGCCTCTTTTTCTATTTTTAATTGAAAATTTATGTGATTCCCTTATATTTCCCTGATTAGTGTATAAATTATAGTCTTTAAAATTTTTCAATTATAGCTCTAGAGCTTATAGTATTTATTTTTATACTAATCTATGTTAACCTTCAAATAACACTATATACTTTCATGTATAGGGTGGTACCTTAGAGCACTGTCCAGACTATGAGACTGATGTGCTGCCAAGAGGGCAAATTCCCTAGAGTATTCTCAATTACTCCATTCCATCCTTTATGACACTGATGTCATTCATTTCATGTATCAATATCTTACAACCAATGTAGTGATATTATAGATTTGAACAAACATTAAAGTCTTAGTTAATAAAGATTAAAATGATTTTGTTTTAACTTTAGTTATTTTTCTTCAATGTTTCTCCTTTCTTATGGGGTATTGGACATTTTTTGCAGGTGAAGTCTGCTGCTGGTGATGAATTCACTCAGTTTGTCTTTGACAAAGTCTTTTTTCTCCTTCACTTTTGAAAGATGATTTCACTTGATATATGTGGCTTAGTGCTTTTTCTCTTTAAACACTTCATTATTTTTATTTTTTAAATATGTATATGTATATATGTGTATATATACATATACATATATATATATATATATATATATATATACACAATAGCCAAGAGTTGGAGGCAACCTAGATGCCCATCAGTAAATGACTGGATCAAAAAGCTATGGTACATTTACACAATGGAATTCTATGCTGCAGAAAGGAAGAAGGAGCTCCTACCTTTTGCAACATCATGGATGGAACTAGAGAACATTATGTTGAGCGAAATAAGCCAGGCAGTGAAAGACAAATACCATATGATATCACCGTTAACAGGAATCTAAACAACAAAACAAACAAGCAAGCAAAATATGACCAATGTCACTGAAATATGGAGCAGGCTGACAGAGTCCAGAGAGGAGAGGGGAGAGAATCATAGGGGAAAAGGGGAAGGACTCATATGAATAAGTATAAAGGACACGTGGACAATAATTAAGGTGGGGGAGGAAATGGGAGGGAGGTGGGGAGCACTGGGGGGGCAGGGCAGGGAATATGAAACAGAAAACTGTACTTGAATAAGAATTAAATTTAAAAATATATATTTATTTATTTATTTTAAATTTAATTCTTGTTCAAGTACAGTTTTCCATCCCCCACTCCCATCCAAGCCCATCCCCCTGTGCTCCCCACCTCCCTCCCATTTCCACCCCCCTTAGTTGTTCTCCATGTGTTCTTTATACTAGTTTCTGTGAATCCTTCCCCTTTTCCCCTGAAATTCTCTCCCCTTTCCCCTCTGGTCTCTGTCAGCCTGCTCTGAATTTCAGTGTCTTTGGTCATATTTTGCTTGCTTGTTTGTTTTGTTGTTTAAGTTCCTGTTAAAGGTGAGATTATATGGTATTTGTCTTTCACTGCCTGGCTTATTTCACTCAGCATAATGCTTTCCAGTTCCATCCATGATGTTTTAAACGGTAGTAGTTCCTTCTTTCTTTCTGCTGCATAGAATTCCATTGTGTAAATGTACTATAGTTTTTTGATCCATTCATTTACTGATGGGCATCTAGGTTGCTTCCAACTCTTGGCTAATGTAAATTGTGCTGCTATGAACATTGTGGGGAAACGGGGACCCTAGTTCACTGTTGGTGAGATTGCAGACTGGTACAACCACTGTGGAAAACAGTATGGAATTTTCTAAGAAAACTAAAAATGGACCTGCCTTTTGACCCAGCAATTCCACTGCTGGGATTATATCCTAAGAACTCTAAAACACCAATTAATATATATATTTTAATTTAAAACATTTTTATTTAATTATTGTTCAAATACAGTTTTCTGTCTTTAAACACTTTAGATATTTCATTCTAGTCTCCTCTTGCTTGCTTATTTTCTGATTAAAGTATGTTGTAATTTTAAACTTGCTTCTCTCGGGAAAAGCTGTATTTTCCCCCTCTGCCTTATTTTTTGCTTTTCTTTTTACGCATTTTTAATATGTTATAGATAGTTTTTTTCTTTTTTGCTATTTACCCTTCTTGGTGTTCTCTAATTACTTGTATCTGTTTATGATTTTAGTAATTAATTTTAGAAAATTCTACAGCCATTATTTCTTCAAATATGCATACTTCCTTTCCACTCTTATCTCCCTCTTCCCCTTCTGGCATTCCAATTACTCATATTTTACACAGTTTGGAATTGTCCCATAATCTTCGGGTACAGAGCTCTGTTGCTACTTAATTCTTTTTTCTCCTCGCATTTCTTTGATAAGTTTCTACTGAGCTACCTTCAAGAGTCACTGATTATTTCCTTTACCATGTCTATACTAATGTGCCTATCAAAGGCATTCTTTGTTTAATTGAACTATTGGGGTGGAATTTGTTCACCAGATTTTATAAGTTGCAAGTGTACAGTCCAAAACATCATCATCTGCATACTGGATGGTGCTCACGTAGCCCCAAGCAAAGTCTTTTTTCTTCACCATTTCACCCCCTCACTTTGTTCACTTTCACCTACTCCTCACCTCCCTTTCCCTCTGGCTATTACACTGTGTCTAATATACATATTTGTTTAAACCAAATATATATTTGCTTAATCCAAGGTGAGGGAGAACTAGGGGAAGGGTCACCAAGGAACCTGTAAGTGGAACCTAATTAACAAAACACACAAGCAAGCAAAATATAACCAGAGACATTGAAATAAAGAACAAATTGACAGTAACCAGAGGGGAGGGGGAGAGTAATAACAAGGCAGGAGAGAACTAGGGGAAGGGGTCATCAAGGAACATGTATAAAGGACACATGGACAAAGCTAAAGGGGTTAGGATTGGAGGTGGAAGGTGGGGATGGGTGAGGTGCAGGGAGTGGTGGGAGGAAAATGGAGAAAATGGTACTTGAACAACAGTAAGAAAAAAGAACATAAGTAAATAAGNAAAAAACAAAAAAAACAAACAAACAAAGAAAAGAACAAAGTAAACTGATGAACAAGTTAAAACCAAAGGCATGGATACATGGAATAGGCTTACAGCTGTCAGAGAGGAGTGGGCGGGGGGCACTGGAAGAGATTAGCTAAAGTGCATATACATGTATGCATAACCCATGAACACAGACAACAATGTGGTGAAGATGAGGTAGGGGGAGATGAGGAAGTCTAAGTGGAGGGAAGCAAAGAGGGGAAAATGGAGGTCACCTCTAATAGTATAAACAATAAACAAAATAAAATAGTTAAAAATTTAAAAAGACAGAAAAGTGTCCACTTTTTTTTTCACTACATAAAAAATTGTTAAACTACAAAGCAAGCTTGTAAATGATTGAGCATTCAGGTAAAGATTTTATTTATTTTTTATTGTTGTTCAAATTCGGTTGTCCCTATTTTCTCCCTCATTGCTCTCCCCAGATACACTCACCCCCACCTTTCACATTCAATCCTTGACCCTCTTTTGGGGGGCATTGGATTGAAAAGACATTGTCTTTTCCGTGGGCCCTTTATACATGTTCCTTGATGACCCTTCCTCTTCTTTACTCTCTTATTACTCTCCCCCCTCCCTTCTGGTTACTGTCAGTTGTTTTTTATTTCCATATCTCTGGTTCTATTTTGCTTTTTTGTTTGTTTTGTTAATTTTCTAACAAATTACTGTATGCTAGGTATGGCTAGCAGGAGAGCATGTTGCCATTAGAGGTTACAAACAGAAGGTTTGAACTTTCTTCCATCTGTTTTCTCTAGGAAGTCACTCCACCAGGGAGAATCCTGAGCCAGCACTTCCCATGGTGTGTTTTTTTAAGTGTGTTCCACATATAAGTTATATCATGCAGTATTTCTCTTACTCTGGCTTATTTCACTTAGTATAATACCCTCTGGATTCACTATGCTGTTTTAGGATTTCTTTTCTTTTTTTATGGCTGAATAAGATTCCATAAATCTTTGGTTGTTTCCATATCTTTCATTTTTAACTTTTAAAAAATTGTTGTTCAAGTACAGTTGTTTCCATTTTCTCTCTATCACTCCCCCACACCCAAGCCACCCCAGCCATCCCCACTTTCCACCCTTGATCCTATCTCCTATCTGCCTTTGTACTTCTTGATTATTGTGAATAACACTGCAATGAACATGGGAGGGCAGTAATTGCTTCCGGATACTGATTTCATTTCCCTCAGTATATTTCCAGTAGTGCAGTTGCTAAATTATATAATAGTTCTATTTAAAAATTTGAAAGGAGCTCCCATACAGTTTTCCATAGTGGCTGTGCTAATTCACATTCCCACCAACAGCATTCAAGGCTTTGTCTTTCTCCGCCTCCTTACAAACACTGGTCATCATTCGTAATTTTGATAACAGTGAGTTTAACACATGTGAGATGATGCCTCCTTATGGTTTGGATTTGCATTATTCTTTTTTATGTTTTAAAGCATAATATTTAATTTAGCACCCATGAACCCTTTAGTCAGATGATTAGTGATTTTCAGCACCTTTTCATGTACCTGTTAGCCATCATGACTTCCTTGAAAAAAATGTCTCTGTAGGTCCTTTACCTCATAATGTATCTTTGTTATCATTTAATGACCATGGGATCAGTAGTGATGGGTTCTTTTTTATTTCTGATTAACTTGTGTCTTCTTTCTTTTTTGTACAGCACAACTTAGGATTTGTCGATATTAATGATTCATTACTTTTGATTTAAGGGTTTTAATTACATTATTTATTTATTTATTTTAAAAATTTAATTCTTGTTCAAGTACAGTTTTCTGTCTTATATTCCCAGTTCTGCCCCCCCTAGTGCTCCCCACCTCCCTCCCATTTCTGCCCCCCACCTTAGTTATTGTCCATGTGTCCTTTATACTTGTTCATGTGAGTCCTTCCCCTTTTCCCCTGTGATTCTCTTTTGTTGTTGTTGTTATTTTTCTGCCTTAAATGGCTCTTTTCAATAGTTTCTAAGTATATATAATTTGTCTGACGTTAATATTGCTACTCTAGCTTTCTTCTGGCTACTGTTAGCAGGATATATCCTTTCCCTTCCCTTGCTTTTATCCTAACAGAATATTTTTTTACTTCTTTTTATATTTATTTATTTATATTTTATATTGTTGTTCAATTACAATTGTCTGCATTTTCTTCCCACCACTCCCACCCAGCCCAGCCAAACCCACCTCCCTCCCTTGTTTCCACCCTCCCCCTTGGTTTTGTCCATGTGTCCTTTATAGTAGTGCCTGAAAACCCTTTATTTTTAAATTTACATTCTTGTGAATAACACTGAATTCAGTTTTCTTAATTTTCTGTGTCAGTCTGTCTTTTAATTTGTGTACTTAGTTAATTCAGAGTTAAAGTAATCATTGAGATAGCTGAGCTCATGTCTACTGTTTATTGACATTTATTGATTTCTTTGCCCCCTTTTCTATTTTTAATTGAAAATTTATATGATTCCCTTATATTTCCCTGATTAGTGTATAAATTATAGTCTTTAAAATTTTTCAATTATAGCTCTAGAGCTTATAGTATTTATTTTTATACTAATCTATGTCAACCTTCAAATAACACTATATACTTTCATGTATAGGGTGGTACCTTAGAGCACTGTCCAGACTATGAGACTGATGTGCTGCCAAGAGGGCAACTTCCCTAGAGTATTCTCAATTACTCCATTCCATCCTTTATGACACTGATGTCATTCATTTCATGTATCAATATCTTACAACCAATGTAGTGATATTATAGATTTGAACAAACATTAAAGTCTTAGTTAATAAAGATTAAAATGATTTTGTTTTAACTTTAGTTATTTTTTCTTCAATGTTTCTCCTTTCTTATGGGGTATTGGACATTTTTTGCAGGTGAAGTCTGCTGCTGGTGATGAATTCACTCAGTTTGTCTTTGACAAAGTCTTTTTTCTCCTTCACTTTTGAAAGATGATTTCACTTGATATATGTGGCTTAGTGCTTTTTCTCTTTAAACACTTTAGATATTTCATCCTAGTCTCCTCTTCTTTGCTTATTTTCTGATTAAAGTATGTTGTAATTTTAACCTTACTTCTCTCTGGAAATGCTGTATTTTCTCCCTTTACCTTATTTTCTGATTTTCTTTTTCTTTTTATGCATTTTAATATGGTATAGATATATTTATTTCTTTTTTGCTATTTACCCTTCTTGGTATTCTCTAATTACTTCTATCTGTTTATGGTTTCTGTCATTAATTTTAGAAAATTCTACAGCCATTATTTCTTCAAATATGCATACTTCCTTTCCACTCTTATCTCTCTCTTCCCCTTCTGGCATTCCAATTACTCATATTTTACACAGTTTGGAATTGTCCCATAATCTTCGGGTACAGAGCTCTGTTGCTACTTAATTCTTTTTTCTCCTCGCATTTCTTTGATAAGTTTCTACTGAGCTATCTTCAAGAGTCACTGATTATTTCCTTTACCATGTCTATACTAATGTGCCTATCAAAGGCATTCTTTGTTTAATTGAACTATTGGGGTGGAATTTGTTCACCAGATTTTATAAGTTGCAAGTGTACAGTCCAAAACATCATCATCTGCATACTGGATGGTGCTCACGTAGCCCCAAGCATAGTCTTTTTTCTTCACCATTTCACCCCCTCACTTTGTTCACTTTCACCTACTCCTCACCTCCCTTTCCCTCTGGCTATTACACTGTGTCTAATATGCATATTTGTTTAAACCAAATATATATTTGCTTAGTCCAAGGTGAGGGAGAACTAGGGGAAGGGTCACCAAGGAACCTGTAAGTGGAACCTAATTAACAAAACACACAAGCAAGCAAAATGTAACCAGAGACATTGAAATAAAGAACAAATTGACAGTAACCAGAGGGGAGGGGGAAAGTAATAACAAGGCAGGAGAGAACTAGGGGAAGGGGTCATCAAGGAACATGTATAAAGGACTCATGGACAAAGCCAAAGGGGTTAGGATTGAGGGTGGAAGGTGGGGATGGGTGAGGTGCAGGGAGTGGTGGGAGGAAAATGGAGAAAATGGTACTTGAACAACAGTAAGAAAAAAGAACATAAATAACTAAATAAGAACTTAAAAAATAAAGTGAAAGTTGAAAACAAAACAAATGAACCATTTCCAGGGGAATGTTGATAGTCCGGGAGGTTGTGCATGTTGGAGAAGGGCAGGGAGTGTGTAAGAATCTCTGTTTCTTCCCCTCAATTTTTCTGGGATCTTTCAAATATTTTAAAGATCAAGTCTATTATTCAAAATTATTTTACAATATCATCAGATCACTCAATTATAGTTTCCTTTACCATTCAGTTCCCTTCTATGCTTTTTAGTAATCTCCTTAACATAAAATGAAAGGAGGAATCTCTTTCTTTCTTTATATTTATTTTTATTGTATTTCCCCTTATCATTTATACCTCTTATACCTTCTTCTACCTGCACCACCCTCCCTCACCTCCACAGTCAACAATTGAATATGCTAAAAAATCTATTCACATAGTTCTTAACTAATGCATAGTTGTGAACAGTAATTCTGCTCATGAGGAGCTTTCCTTAATAACATGCTTTCCCTCACACAGGGGGGAAACAGACCATGTTTTGTCCAAAATTCTCTCAATGTTATTTCTAATAAAAATTAATTTCATTTGGCTACACACTCAAGTTATTAAAGCAAAATTAATATTCTTTTGTGCTCTTAGGCAATTTCTTCCTTGCCTTTTTTGTCTCCTTTTTTTATGGCTGAATTCTATGAGATTGCAATTTAAGAAGGGATTGAAGATAGAATTATTAGAGGACTGCATTTAAAAATTTTGTTTAAGAAAATGGAGACAACTGTACTTAAACACCAATAAAAATTTTTAAAAAGTTCCCTTAGCATTGTATGAATTAGAAATAAATAAAAATAACTGAATATTATGAAAGCAAATGGATAAAATAAAAAGTAGTTAGAGAGAACTGGCAAATGCCACCAACACTTATGAGTTATAATGTTGTTGCTAAATTTAAAAAATGTGGTTTACATTTTATAGAAATACAGGTTAGTAGACTGTCTTAGAAAATGGTACAAACTTTATTCTTACTTAGAGGAATTCATCAATTAAGTGCAGAAAGTCTAGTTGAGATCAAGGCAGAAATGTGATGAACAGTATAAAGTAACTAGTGTCTTGCTTTCCTAATCCAATTGTTTATTGACTTTGCTCATTTTCCTTCAGAATATTTTTATATTTGAGACAAAAACTAAGGATTTACAAAATTCTCTGATTGATTGCTATTGAGTTTTTATTATCAATAACTCTTCATGATTGTAACTTTTTCTTGAGCCAATCATCACTTGTTATTATGATACCAAGATACTCAATTGTCCATAAATGATTGTTATCCATTTGGGAACATTCTATAACATCCAGGATTCAAGGAAGACCCCATGGTAATATGAGTTAACTATGCTCAAACTTACATTAATATTAAAAACTTTTGTTCTAAACAATCATTTAACTTTATGTTTGCCAGAATCAACTTTAAAAATGATTATTTGCCAATGAAAATAAATGACTTATGTCTCCTACAATCACAATATAATGTGGCAGTAATTACCATGTAAGTAAAACAAGTTTATAGAAAAATATATTTGTGTAATAACTACATACTTATAATTTTCCATTGTTAAAGGAAAACTATTTTTGAACTTTTACCATGTGATATTAAATATGAGTATACTTTTTGAAACCCTCTAAAAACATGACCTCCAACACACTCATGTATCAGATATGTTTTTCACCCAACCTCACATTTGCAAACAAAGCTTCATTGTTTCACAACACTTTAAAATAGCATTTTACTTTAAAGCATAATACTATTTCTTTTGGAAAGATCTACGGTAATTTTCATATGTCTATGCATACTGACTTAGAATATGAGAATTAACTTCTTTAATACACTTCTATTAATCAACAAGATCAACTTTCTCTTACCCTCTTATTTTCCTCTCTTTCTCTCCTGTCTACCTACATACCACTTTATCATGTGTATCATGCATGTGTGTACATGCATTTAGTTAACATTCACATGTTGCTCTCCCACACTCTTGATTTTCACTCTGCATTTGTATACTTACTATAATCTTACAAAATCAAACTTGTGCTGTTTCATTTATTTACAAATAACTCCAATAAACAATTCATAATCAAATAAAATTATTTTTAATTTTTCATTTTGTGGTAATATTACCTTATATTTGGAAAAATGTAACCCATTCCTTAAAAGCACAATGGTAAGAAAGAGGTGAATGCTTAAGGACACACTTGTCTATGAGCAATAAGAGAAAGAATTTCTACTGTGGCTTGGAAAATATGTAGAGCTCTTTACATTAAGCTATGTCAGCAGACCAAGCTGAAAATCAACATAGCCAAAACACAGTTACCCTCTATCTAATTAGACTTCTATCTACTGTGCCAAGACAACCATTTTTTTATTTGTTAGAGTTGGGGGACACATTAACTCTAGGCACGAGACTTGAACTTGAGTGAGGGAGGCAGAACCATCTGTGAAAGAGACAGTGGAAATATAAAAACAGTGTTGTAGCATGGCTAATAAAGGAAAACTGAGGCATAAGTAATTTACATATTATTATTGCTAGGCTACTCCTTGGAGTCATTACCTCACACCATTCTAGGTTCTGATTTTGTTGCTTTTTCATGTCAGTAAAAAGGACTGGGTTTTTTGTATCAGCTGAAAAAGTCTGAATACAAAGTGAATTTTATCAAAGTAAGTTAATTTGCCTTTGTAGACCATAGTTTTTCTTTTCAATCATGATGGGCAGATATAGGGATATGTTTAGTTAAAAAATCTATTATTTTAGGGAATATTAGCAAAGAAAAAACAAGGTACATTTTGTCTTCTCTATTGCACTGAAAATTCGCAATATTTTTAAAGGAAACACAATAGAAAACTGAATCTTACCTCATGTTTTGACAGCACATTTAATTCCTATTTAATTTTTCTAATGTTTAACTATCTTATTGATAATTCAAGTAGATATTTTAATACTTTAAAAAATTATATAACATACTTTTTGGTTATACAGAAGAATACATTTGAGAGATTTCTGTTAATATTATTTCACATACATTTTGTATGTATAGGAGGCTGTTAGTGTCTTATATCATAACAATATTATTCTGAATTAATTGAAAATCTTCTGTGATATGAGAGGTTATCAATTTACTTAATATTTAGTTACACAGGTGAGAAATTTGCTATCATCTATTATGACTTTAAATACTTAGGACCCAGTTTCTAGGCTAATAAGCAAAACAGACATTGATGGTATATAAACATATCTGACTGAAGGGAAGAAATGAGGTGTTTAAATAATTTATCTGGAGAAGAGCAGAAAGTTTTAATTCAGCTTTGCTTGCAGGAGAACACGTTTCACATAATCACTTCCATTTATTTGAGAAAAAGACCATTCTCTGGACCATGTTCTTGAAGGCTTGCTTCACTTGCTTATTTCTTAGTGTGTATATGAAAGGATTCAAGAGAGGAGCCACTGACGTATTGAGCACGGCTACTCCTTTGCTTAAAGTCACCCTCTCCCTTGCAGAAGGCTTAATGTACATGAAAATGCAGCTACCATAAGTGAGGGAGACAACTATCACATGGGAGGAACAAGTGGAAAAAGCTTTTTTCCTTTGACCCATGGAAGGGATTCTCAGAATTGTCCGAATGATAAGTGTGTAGGAAAAAGTAACTAGTGTTAAGGAGACCATGATTGTTACAACAGCTAAAATAAATGCCATGAGTTCTAGAAAGTGAGTGTTTGTGCAAGAAAGCTGCAGAACTGGGGAAGAGTCACAGAGAAAATGATCAATTATATTGGAGGCACAGAAATCCAATTGCAGTAACAGAATTGTTGCTGGACAAATGATCAGCAATCCCATAAACCAGGAGCTAAAGATGAGAAGGATGCAGACCCTGCTGCTCATGATGGTGGTGTAATGCAGGGGCTTGCAGATGGCCACGTAGCGGTCATAGGACATGGCAGCCAGAAAGTAAAATTCTGTCACCCCAAACAAAATGAAAAAAAAAAGCTGTGCCACACAATCATTATAGGAAATAGTTCTGTCCCCAGTCACAATAGTAACAAGGAATCTGGGAATGCAGACTGACGTAAATAATATTTCTAGAGCTGAGAAATTTCGAAGGAAGAAATACATTGGAGTCTGTAGATGGAGATCTGAAAGGGTGAGGATGATAATGATGAGGTTCCCGGTTACACTCAGCATGTAGTTAGTGAGAAGAAATGTGAAAAGTACAACCTGCCACTTTGGATCATTAGTCAATCCAAGAAGAATAAACTCTGTTACTTCTGTGTAATTTCTCATTATTTTCCTTTTTTAATGATATACTGTGTTGTAGCTGTAAAATAGATGAAGAAATAAGGAAGTCATGACAGCAACAAAGAAACACAGACATGCACACACACTTTATTTTTTATTTGTTTTCTTTTTTCAATTATATTTTATTGATTATGCTATTACTGTTGTCCTGGTTTTTTCCCTTTGCCCTTCTCCATCCAGTACCCCCTATTTCCTCAGACAAAACTGCACCACTGTTAATGGATCGTGTATATAAGTTCTTTGGCTACTCCATTTCCTATACTGTACTTTACATCCCCATGACTATTCTGTAACTACCTATTTGTGCTTCTTAGTCCCCTCACCACTTCACCCATTCTCCCACTCCTCCCTCCAATCTGACTACCTTCTGGCAACTAACTTCTTTTCTATTTCTTTTGAGAGTCTCTCTTTTTCTTTTTCTTTCTAAAGATTTCATTTATAGAGAGAGGGGAAGGGAGGGAGAAAGGGAAAGAAACATCCAGGTGTGGTTGCCTCTCCTGTGCCCCCTACTGGGGACCTTGTACACAACCCAGGCATGTGCCTTGACTGGGATTGAACTGGCAACCCTTTGGTTCTCAGACAGCACCCAATCCACTGAGCCACATTACTTTTTTTAAAAAAAATCGTTGCTGCCCTGACTGGTTGTGCTCAGTTGGTTGGGCATAGTTCCACAAAGCAAAAGGTTGAGGGTTCCATTCTGGTCAGGGTCCATGCCCAGGCTGTAGTCCAGTCCCCAGTTGAGGTGTGTATAAGAGGTAACCAATTGATATTTCTCTCACGCATAAATATTTCTCTTCCTCTCTTTCTCCTTCCCTTTCACTTTCTCTAAAAATACATAAATCTAAAAAAATCATTGCTGCATTTGTCTTTTAGAGAAAGATGACTTTGTAGTGTATAGAAACAAAGTACTTTTTAAAATTCTGTTTTATGTTAGGCATATATTAAGTAATCATTCTTATATTTTCTTTATTGTACTCTCGCATGTTTCTGTATAAATATCTATTTTCTGAACATTTTGATATATTTCTGAAAAAAAAGAAACAACAAAAAAGAGGTTATTACCCTTTTATTTATTTATTTATTTATTTATTTATGTTTAGAGGGGAAGGAGAGAGGGAGAGAAACATCAATGTATGGTTGCCTTTCGTGCATCCCCTGCTGGGAGTTAGCCTGCAGGGAACTAGCCTGCAACCCAGGCATGTGCCCTGACTGGGAATTGAACCGTGATCCTCTGATTCACAGGCCTGTGCTCAATCCACTGAGCTACGTCAGCCAGGGCAGGTTATTACCCTTTTAAATAAAATTCTGAGAAATTTTCCAGACACCACAATAGTCTGTGTAAATATGTACTTTTTGTTGCTCTTTATGTAAGAGCTCTCAAAATTTGAGAGCTCAACAAATAAATTTGTTGCTCTCAAAATTTTTCAACTTTGCTATTTAGAATAAGCATTTATTTCTTTTTCTCTATTCAAACTTTTACAATCTATGATGACAACACAGTTGCCTTCTGGTACTGTAATGTATCTCTGATAGTGTGTTTCTGATAAGAGTGTACAGAGGTATTTAATTAATGTCAGGGTACCTAATATAATTCCAATAACAGCAAGGTATTAAAATTTTAATTAAAAATCTGTTGCAATGGCTTTTTATAAGATTGTAAATATATTCTTCAGTGTATTTTCATTTAGTGCTTACTTATCACAAGTCTGCACTTGATACTAAAGCAGAAGTTTCACTTAAGTCTAATTTTATTTTTAAATGCAGGTGTTCTTTCTTATTTCTAAAATGGTATATCACTCTCCCACAACACTGCCTATGCTTTTCTTGAGGAATGATAAAAGGAAATGGTTCAACATTAAATTAAAGTTTAATTAACATTTAAGTTAATTTTAGGGGAGGCAATACTATTGCATTTCCTTTTTTTTTCCATTTGTGGGTTCCAAGATCATTATTTTTTTACTAACAGGAGAAAGACAAATTTTAAAATATGTGTGTGGAGTGTTCACATTGACATGATATTATGAAAATTCCCAAGACAGTGAAGCAACAATAGGTATAGATGACATCTTTGTATGAAGGAGAAGGGAGGTGGAAGATGGGGCATTCAGTTTCAGGAGGGAGAATGGGTGTTTTACAGGGAATTGATGGAGAGTGGAATACATGTGATGATTCTTGATGTTATCCAAGATTTGCTTAATTATATTTCCTGTTTATGTTATACAAGATTTGCTTAATTATGTTTTTATGAAAAGTTGTTATTTTCCATAAAAGCTTTAGGGTTTTTTTAGGTGTATTGTCATCTAAGATAATTTAAAAAATTACTCAGATGTTCAGATAGCTGGCCTGAGTCTGTAATGTCTTATTTGTTTTCTATATTCTTCAGAGGTTTCAGAGCTTTCAAAAGGAATAAATTTTCCTCAGGATTAGCCAATCAGTAATATGTTAATGAACTCAAAATTTTTGTCTACAAAATTTATGGAAGGATATATTCCTACACTCAATCACTCATTCTCTTTATGGTCATGAGATGTGCACTGTTTCTATCTTTTCTCTTTGTATGATGGGTGCTAGCCTTTACTATGTATGGAATTCACATCATGAATAACTAAAACATAAAATATTTCTTCTTAGTGTTAAGCACACCAATGAAAAATTTTGGAATCTTGTATAAAAATGACTCATATGTGGCATATAAAACAAACTCATAGACATAGACAACAGTATGGTGGTAACCAGAGAAGGAAGGGAGTTAGGGGAATATATAGGGGCCAAAGGGGCCAAATATATAGTACTGGAAGATTATTTGACTTTTGGTGGTGGGCACAAAATGCAGCATATAGATCATGTATCATAGAAATATACACTTGAAACCATATGATCTTATGAACGGATGTCACCTCCATATAATTTAACAAAAATGATTACCCAGTGTCCTGAATTTATTGTTTTAAAAATGGTATTAGAGATATCTAGATAAGAACACAAAAATCATGGAGTTATCAATCACAAAATATTTATGTCACAATGAACAACAATATTCCATGAAACAAGTAAATTACAAGTAAACAAGTTAAAGACGTAAACAAGCAGTTTTCAAATTGACTTCATTTATGTACTTCATAAAAATTATGTGGTGGAGCTTGATTTATACATAGTGTTGCACATATTTGAGGTTACTTGTACAAAGCATAAATATACACTTCTAAAGCGAATATATGTTCCTGAAAGAAAGTATCAAAGATGTACTTACGTTTTTGGTAAATATGACTGGTTTGTGCCAATACCATTAAAGTGGTTTCTTTGATATATTTAAGCATAAGTGCTTTGGGATTTTTCAAAAGCCTTTGCCATGCTTCTCCTTTGTCATTTTATGTCTGTCATCAGATATTCAAAATATTGGTAATAAAAATAGTTTCAGGAGATCTCCAACAATGTTAACAGAAAAGGGCATACATAAACCCATTTCTATATGTACATCCAATTTTCTCTCAGTGTCTGGGGTATCCAGAATATCCTACCTATGCAATCGCAGGATGTATTATCTTGATACTTGAAATAAGCTATAGTTAAAATGAAAGCTTATGTCATTATCTTTTCAAGCTTGGTGGGCAAGATGGTGTGATCTTTTGTATGAAAGTAATGTTTTTCAGGCTAACCATAATTTTATCTACTTCCTTTACAATGGACTCAAGGGGATCAGCTGATGAATAAACAAAAGCCACCATTGAGATGGTGATCTCAAGACACTCAGTGTTAAGTGATAGTCCAGATTAGTATGTCATTTAGAAAAGAATATGTAAGTAATAGTGGCCTCAAATCGGAGCAAAACAATGTATAGAATGATTTGCATTTTTATAATAACCAGTAATTTCACAAGAGGAAACTTCAAAACAAACTGACAGTAACCAGAAGGGAGGGGAGAGGGGGATAATGGGGGAAAGAAGGAGAAGGGTCAAGTCAAGGAACATGTATAAAGGACCCATGGACAAAGTCCACAGGGCAGGGGGGAGGATTGAATGTGGGGGTGGGGGTGGGTAGGGCAGGGGAAAATAATGGGAGCATGGGGACAACTGTAATTGAACAACAATGAGTAAATAAAATTTAAAAAAGGAACTTAGTAACAGGAACAAACATTGGCAGTTTTTAAATGGCAAAACCTAAATTGTAAATGATGAGAGTTTCTCCAATGTTAGGGAAAATATTAAGAATTCGCTGCAATGTTTTAGCCTAGGGCTGAGGTTTCCATGATTCTACACCATCAGAGGTGGTGGGCTGGTCTTTACCATTTTACTTCTTTGCCCTGAATGATGACATAGAAAACCTGGCCGTCATTAGAATCACTACCATTTATTCCTTCGACAATTGCTTGTTGGATCCCTCTTTTATGTGTGGACTTCAAGCTTAGTTTCCAAGAATGTAGAGATGATAAAGACAGCTTTTTGCATAATTTTCATTATCACAGAAAAGTGTGAGAACTGTACTTTACTTTTGAAATCCCAGATTCTTTTTCTCATGTGTAATACAAGTAATATTCTCCTTCTGCATCATGTTACTACTCACTGCTTTGATGTGAGAAGACATTTGTAATAACCCATACACTTACTATTTGAGACATATTTATTTTTTATTTAATCCATGAGTTTCATAAAACATTTTGTTACATAAAATAATTTAAATTAAATAGAAATTGTGATTATTGAATGATCTTAGATGCCAGACACTCTCTGAACAAAGATTTTTTAAATTTTATTTAATTAATTTTCAAGTACATTTTTCTGTCTATTACTCCCAATCCATCCCATGCCCCGTGCTTCCCCCTCCCTTCCATTTCCACACTTCTTAGTTGTTGTCCATGTATCCTCTATATTTGTTCCTCTAAATTCCTCCCCTACTTCCCCTGAAATTCCCTCCCCTCTTCCTTCTGGTCTCTGTCCCCCTGTTCTCTATTTCAGTGTCCTTGGTTATATTTTGCATGCTTGTTTGTTTTGTTGTTTAGTTTCCCATTAAAGGTGAGATCATATGGTATTTGTCCTTCAACACCTGGCTTATTTCACTCAGCATAATGCTTTCCAGTTCCATCCATGATGTTGCAAAAGGTAGGAGCTCCTTCTTTCTTCCTGCTGCATAGAATTCCGTTGTGTATACATACCATATTTTTTTGATTCATTCATTTACTGACGGGCACCTTGGTTGCTTCCAACTCTTGGCTATTGTAAATTGTGCTGCTATGAACATTGGGGTGCATATGTTTTTTGGGACTGGTTTTTTAGGGTTCTTAGAATACAATCCCAGCAGTGGAATTGCTGGGTCAAAAGGCACGTCCATTTTTAGTTTTTTGAGAAAATTCCATACTCTTTTCCATAGTGGTTGTACCAGTCTGCAGTCCCACCAACAATGGACTAGAGTCCCTTTCTCCCCACAACCTCTCCAACATTTGTTGCTTATTGCTTTGTTTATGATAGCCATTCTCACTGGTTTAAAGTGGTATCTCATTGTGGTTTTAATTTGCATCTCTCTGATAGCAAGCGTTATTGAGCATCTTTCCATGTGTCTCTGGATCCTCTGTATGTCCTCCTTGTAGAAGTGTCTGTTCAAATCCTTTGCCCATTTTTCAATTGGGTTGTTCGTCTTCTTAGAGTGGAGTCCTGTGAGTTCTTTGTATATTTTGGAGATTGAACCTTTGCCTGAGGTATCATTGGCAAAAATGTTTTCCCGTTACAGTTGGTAGTCTTTTTATTTTAATGCTATTTTCTATAGCCATGCAGAAGCTTTTTATTTTGATGATATCCCATTTGTTTATTCTTTCCTTTATATTCCTTGCTCTAGGGGACATATCAGTAAAAATCTTGCTGCATCAAATATCTGAGATTTTCCTGCCAATGTTCTTCTCCAGGACTTTAATGGTGTCACAGCTTATATTTAAGTCTTTCATCCACCTTGAATTTATTTTGGTGTATGATGTAAGTTGGTGCTCAAGTTTCATTTTTTTGCATGTAGCTGTCCAGTTCTCCCAATACCATTTGTTGAAGAGGATATCTTTACCCCATTTTATGTTACTGCCCCCTTTGTCAAATATTAATTGACTGTAGAGATTGGGGTTATTTGTTGGCTCTCTGCTCTGTTCCATTGGTCTATGTGCCTGTTTTTGTGCCAGTACCAGGCTGTTTTGATTACAGTGGCCTTGTATTACAGTTTGATATCAGGTATTGTGACCCCTCCTACTTTGTTTTTCTTTCTCAAAATTGCAGCTGGTATTCGGGGTTGTTTATGGTTCCATATAAATGTTTGAAGTGTTTGTTCTATGTCTGTGAAATATGCCATTGGTACTTTAATAGGTATTGCATTAAATCTGTAAATTGGTTTGGGTAGAATGGACATTTTGATGGTGTTAATTCTTCCAGTCCATGAACACGGCATATGTTTCCATTTGTTTGTGTCTTCCTTGATTTCTTTCTTCAGTGTTGTGTAGTTTTCTGCATACAGGTCTTTTACCTCCTTGGTTAGGTTTATTGCCAGATATTTTATTTTTCTTTCTGCTATATCGAATTGTATTGTTTTCTTGATTTCCGCTTCTGCTGATTCATCGTTAGTATACAGAAATGCCTTTGATTTCTGGATATTGACTTTGTAACCTGCTGTTTTGCCAAATTCATTTATTAGTTCGAGCAGTTTTTTGGTAGAGGGTATAGGCTCTTCCATGTACACTATCATGTCATCTGCAAACAATGACAGTTTTGTTTCCTCCTTTCCAATTTGAATGCCCTTTATTTTCTTTTCTTGCCTGATTGCTAAGGCTAAAAATTCCAACAGTATATTAAAAAGAAGTGGTGAAAGTGGACAACCTTGTCTTGTTCCTTATCTTAGTGGAAAAGCTTTCAGTTTTTGCTCATTGGGTATGATGATGGCTGTAAGTCTCTCATATATGGCCTTTATTATATTGAGGAATGCTCCCTCTATTCCCACTTTGCTGAGTACCTTTGTCATAAATGGGTGTTGTACCATATCAAAAGCTTTTTCTGTGTCTATTGATATGATCATGTGGTTTTTGTCTTTGCTTTTGTTCATGTGATGTATTACATTTACTGATTTGCGGATATTGAACTATCCTTGCATCCCTGGCTTGAATCCCACTTGGTCATGGTGTATGATCTTTTTGATGTATTGTTGGATGCGATTTGCCAATATTTTGTTGAGGATTTTAGCATCTATGTTTATTAGCAATATTGGCCTGAAGTTTTCTTTCTCTGTTCTGTCTTTATCTGGTTTTGGAATTAGGATGATGCCAGCCTTATGAAAAGAGTTTGGGAGTTTCCCATCATTTTGGATGTTTTGGAATAGTCTGTGAAGAATCGGGGTAGCTCTTCCTTAAATGCTTTGCAGAATTCTCCTGTGAAACCATCTGGTCCAGGGCTTTTGTGTGATGGGTGTTTTTTGATTACTGCTTCAATTTCATCTGCTGTTATTGGTCTGTTCAGGCTTTCTACTTCTTCTTCATTGAATTTTGGAAGATTATATTTTTCTAGAAATTTCTCCATTTCACCTAGGGTTTCAAATTTCTTGGCATCCAGTTCTTCATAGTAATTTCTCACAATCGCTTCTATTTCTGTGGTATCAGTTGTAGTTTCTCCTCTTTCATTTCTTATTGTGTTTATTTGGGTCCTCTCTCTTCTTTTTTAAATATATAGTTTATTGATTATACCATTACAGTTGTTCTATTCCCCTCTCATTCCCCTCCACCTGCACACTCCCTCCCCCACCATTCTCCCCCCCTTAGTATATAACCACGTGTCCCAAGTTCTTTAGATTCTATATTTCCCCCACTATTCTTGCCCTCCCCCCTATCTATTTTCTACCTAGTGTCTATTCTATTTTCTGTACCTTCTCCCCCATTCTCCTCCTCCCATTCCCCTGTTGCTAAACCTCCATGTGTTCTTCATTTCTATAGTTCCACTCCTGATCTAGCTGTTCTCTTGGTTTGCTTTTGTTTTAGGTGTGGTTGTTAATAACTGTGAGGTTGCTGTCCTTTCACTGTTCATATTTTTATCTTCTTTTTCTTAGATAAGTCCCTTTAGCATTTCATATAATAAGGGCTTGGTGATGATGAACTCCTTGAACTTGACCTTATCTGAGAAGCACTTTATCTGTCCTTCCATTCTAAATGAAAGCTTTGCTGGATAAAGCAACCTTGGGTGTAGGTCTTTGAATTTCATGCCTTGAATACTTCTTTCCAGCCCCTTCTTGACTGTAAGGTTTCTTTTGAGAAATCAGCTGACAGTCTGATGGGTACTCCTTTGTAGGTGACTTTCCCCTTATCTCTTGCTGCTTCTAGGATTCTCTCCTTCATTTTGGTCTTGGCTAATGTAATTATGATGTGCCTTGGTGTGTTCCTTCTTGGGTCCAACTTCTTTGGGACTCTGTGAGCTTCCTGGATTTCCTGGAAGTCTATTTCCTTTGCCAGACTGGGGAAGTTCTCCTTTATTATTTGTTCAATTACGTTTTCCACTCGTGGCTGTTTCTCTCCCCCTTCTGGTACCCCTATCATCCGGATGTTGGAATGTTTAAAGATGTCCTGGAGATTCCTAAGCCTCTCCTCATTTTTTTGAATTCTCATTTCTTCATTCCTTTCTGGTTGGATGTTTCGTTCTTCCTTCTGGTCCATTCCATTGATTTGAGTCCCAGTTTCCTTTCCATCACTATTGGTTTCCTGTGCATCTCACTTCATTTCAAGTAGTTTAGCCTTCATATGTTCCTCTAATTTGTGACTATAATCAACGAGTTCTGTGAGCATCCTGATAATCACTTTCTTGAACTATGCATCTGAGAGGCTGGCAATCTCTTGGTTGCTTAGAGTTATGGGCTCTGGGGCTTTGGGTTCTCCTTCAGCCATCTTTTGAACTGTTCGTGCCTGTTACATATCAAGATCAGAGCCCTAGGTGCTCACCAGAGCGGGGCAACTCAGTGGCTGGGTTGTCACGCTGTATGTGCGGGCGGGGCCAAAGAGGAGCAATAGCAGTTCCGTCTGCCGGCTCTCTCTGTCGCCACCGCCATCCCACTGCACTTGAATGTGCAACCGCCGTCTGCCCTCCACCACTGGGTTCGCCGCTGTGTCCTGCACGGTCCGTCTCAATGTGCGTGAATGTGCGACTGCGGTCAATCTGTCCCACACCCCGACTAAGTCCCAGGCTGCCAGCGCTCCTAGGTGGGGAGATCTTTCCTGCCTGATCCTGCTCTGCTGCTGGCTCTGCCCCTCTTACCGTCCCAGTTGAATGGTTCCTTGTTGTCGGACTTCCGTATAATTCAATTTTCTGGTCTTTGGCCGTGTCTTTGTTCTCCAGACCATTATTGTATTCAGACTTCTTGTGGGAGAAGGCACAGTGTTTCCACATATGCCTCCATCTTGGCGCAAGTCCTCTCTTCTTTTCTTAATGAGCCTACTTAAAGCCTTGTCTATTTTGTTTATCTTTTCAAAAAACCAACTCCTGGATTCATTGATCCTTAGAATTGTGCTTTTAGTCTCCATGTCATTTAATTCTGCTCTGATCTTGGTTATTTCCTTTCTTCTACTTGCTCTGGGCTGTCTTTTTTATTGTTATTCGAGTTCTTCCAGGCATCGGGTTAGGTTGTTTGTTTGGTGTTTCTATCTTCTTTAGGTAAGCCTGTATGGCTATGAACTTCCCTCTCAGGACTACCTTTACCATGTCCCATAAGTTTTGGGTTGTTGTGAGTTCATTTTCATTTGCTTGCAGAAACTTTTAATTTCTTCCCTAATTTCAATCTTGACCCATTTGTTGTGTAAATAGCATGCCATTGAGTCTCCATGATTTTGGGGTGTTTTGGGTTTTTTCTTTGGTTTTGATTTCTAATTTTAGTCCCTTGTGGTCAGAGAAAATGCTTGGTATGATTTCCATTTTCTTGAATTTGTTGAGCCTCATTTTGTATCCTATCATGTGGTCTATCTTTGAAATTGTTCCACGTACATTTAAAAAGAATGTGTATTTAGCTTCTTTGGGACTAAGGGCTCTCTATATATCAATTAGGTCCATTTCATCTGGGGTGTTGTTTAATCCTGCTACATCTTTGTTGGTAATTTGTTTCGAAGATCTGTCCATTTTTGACAGTGGGGTGTTAAAATCCCCTACTATGATTGTGCTGCTGTCAATATCTTTCTTGAAGTCCTCTAAGATTTTCCTTATGTATTTGGGTGCTCCTATGTTGGGTGTATAAATATTTACGATGTTTATATTCTTGGTGGATTCTTCCCTTGAGTATTATGAAGTGACCTTCTGGGTCTCTCTTTATGGCCCCTTTTTTGGAGTCTATTTTGTCTGATATGAGAATTGCTACCCCGGCTTTTTTTCTTGACTATTTGCTTGGAAAATTTGTTTCCAGCCTTTCCCTTTTAGTCTGTGATGGTATTTTGTCCTAAGGTGGGTCTCTTGTAGGCAGCATATATGTGGGTCATGCTTTCTTATGCATTTAGCTATTCTATGTCTTTTCATTGGAGCATTTAATCCATTTACATTTAAGGTTATTATTGATAGGTACTTATTCATTGCCATTTTTGTACCTGGGTTCCTCTCTGTCTCTCTTTTCCTTCCTTTCCTTAAAGCAGTCCTTTTAGTATTTCTTGTAGAGCTGGTGTGGTAGAGGAATATTCTTTTAGACTTCTTTTGTCTTGGAAGCTCTTTATTTGGCCTTCTATCTTGATTGAGAGCCTTGCTGGGTAAAGTAGCCTTGGTTGTAGGCCTCTGTTTCTCATTACTTGAAATATTTCTTGCCATTCTCCTCTTGCTTGGAGTATTTCCATTGAGAAGTCAGTAGCTAACCTTATTGGGGCTCCCTTGTATGTTACTTCCTTTTTCTCCCTTGCTGCCTTTAGGATTCTCTCTTTGTCTTGGAGTTTGGTCATTTTAATGATGATGTGTCTTGAAGTGGGCCTCTTTGGGTTCCTCTTAAATGAGACTCTGTGATTCCTGGATTCGTGTAAGTTTTTCTCTCATCAAATTAGAAAAATTTTCCATCATTACTCTTTCAAGTAGGTTTTCTATCTCTTGTTCTTCTTCTTCTCCTTCTGGTATTCCTATTATTCGGATATTATTACGTTTCATATTATCTTGCATTTCTCTTAGTCCCTCTTCATTCTTTTTGAGCCTCTTTTCCCTTTCTTGCTCTTTCTGGGAGATTCTTTCTACTGTGTCCTCCAACTCACTGATCCGATCTTCTGCCTCATCGATCCTGCTTTTCATTCCTTCTACTGTGTTCTTCAGTTCCGAAATTGTATTCTTCATTTCCTCTTGTCCTTTGGTGATAGTTTCTATTTCCTTTTTCATGTTGATATAGTTTGCGGAGAGCTCATGGTAGCTCCCCTCTAGTTTCTGGTAGCTCCCCTCTAGTTTCTGGTAGCTCATTGTGAGCTCTTTGAATTTCCTGATAACTAGTGCTTTCAATTCAATATCTGATAGCTGACTTGCCTCTCTTTCATCTAACATCATTTCTGAGACTTCCACCTTTTCCTTCATTTGGGCATTGTTCCTTTGTCTTCCCATTGTTTATGAGACTCTTCTTGTTAGCCTCAGCTTCTTAAATTGATTTGTTCTGACTCCCTGGGTTTATGGTGTGAACTTCTGTGGTAGAATACCTGTGAAATTCAGTGGTGCAGTCTCCTGCAGGTATCTTGATGTTTTCCGCTTCCACCTACTCCTTTCTTTGTGTGTGTGTGATCAGCTGGAGGGGGAGGCAAAATGGTTTATGACAGCAGGAGAGTACTTTATGATATTTACAGTCACCGCCGGTAGAGAAGAGATAGAAGATCTTTAGGCTCTATATAGTGTTAACTGTAATCTTCAACCCAATTTGCCACTTTTTAGAAAGGATGGACCAAAGATAAGTCTCTTGTTGGGGAGAGAAGGCTTGTGAGTTGGATCTAGAAAGCAGTGTGGTTGCGGGAGGTCAGATTTTGAGATAAGGTGAGAGTAAAGAATAGTAAATAGGTGTAGCGGGTGAGCAAGTAGAGTTAATCCCTACAGTAATAGAATTCAGGAACTTGTAAAGTGGGCTGAGACTGGAGAGATGTGTTGTGAAGGATATACAGTGGTATAGAAAGCAAGAAACAAACAAACAAACATAAAAAAGAAGGACAGAAGAAGTGATGAAAAAGCGATAAATTTGGGATGAAAGGAAGGACTAAAAGAGGAAAAAAGAAGAGAGAGGATCAACGTATTGAAAGATAAAGGAATAATAAAATTAAAAAATATATGATTACTTCAAGTTTAAAAAAAAGTTAAAAAAAACACCCTCCCTTCTTGGTTTCTAACTGTCCAATCCAGTTTTTCTGGTTTCAGCAGGACCCCTCTGTGGGCTGGGTTGTAGGTGCAGGTGCACCCCCATGCTCCAGCCAGGCCTTTAGACTGGGGTGCAGGCTCCTGCCCACCCAACAGGCTGCCTGGGTCCCACGGGATCTGGTACTGATCCTTCCCAGTCCTGTGGCTGGATGAGAAGCAAGTCAAACTGCCTTCTCAGGAGAACACCTCAGTCCACTTTCCAATAAAAACTTCTCCAGAAATCCTGCCTCTCAGCCCAGCCCAATCCCCAGCCTGAGAGGTTAGGACAATGCTCCTCTCAAATCTCTTGGTCTGGCGGTCTAGCAGGCTGGAGGGCTGGTGACCACAGAGATTGGAACTGGACATGGCCCCCTGTCCTTGCCACCCTCCCTGCAAACCTAGGCAGACAGGTCTCTGCCTGGTGCCACCCAACCCCGCCTAGATGGGAAGGGAGGGAGCCAGGTCTCTTCCAAGGACCCTGCTGCTGGCGTACGCTTGGTGCCGGGCTCCCAATAAGTCCTCCGTGACTGATGGCCCCATCGCTTGGTGTAGCCGGAAGCCACTGGGCCCTGACCGCTGTTGCAGCAGTGGCTCCGAGGCCATTTGGTGCTGGCCGAGGGCTGCTGGCCAGGCTGCCTCCATTCTTACTCATGTCCCTGAGACCCCACCGACCTGTACCTGTCTGGTCCATCACTATCTCTGGTATCTTATGTTCATAAATGCTGGGGAATTGTTGGTTGGGGAATTGATTGCACTGTTCCTCAGTAGATCTGCCAGGATTTTCTTCCAGGGGTCCGAGAACTGGAGTCACTCCATCCTACTCCGCCTCCATATTCTCCCTCTCTCCAAGATTTTTAAGATTATCTTTACTGTTTCTTTGGGAGATAAATGAAGTTAATCAACATATATTGTTGAGCACTATGTTATGCATATCGAGGTAGAGACTTTTAAAGCATAATAGCTGTTTAAACTCTAAGTAGACTGTTTTATTAATGATCAATGTGCAGAACTTGAATAATATGTCATAAGTATGATGTTGAATTGCAATTGGCAAACATTGTCGTAATAGTGTTTATATGATGTTTATTTGTGGACCTTAATGTTATTTAAAATTTTACATTATGGGGCATCTGTTGTTAAATAAATATACATGGAAATTGCTTTAATATATGTGACCTCATCTTAACTTAAATGCACCTGCAAAGACCCTATTTCCAAATGTCATATTTACAGATTCCAGGGGAACATGAATTTTTGAAAGGAACTATGCAAACCCATCTAGTACCTAGAACAAAAACTTCTTTTTAAACTAAATATTATAGGATATTATTAGTTAATAACAGTATGTAAGTTTCAGGTGTACAGCTCTATAATACATCATCTGTATATTGCAGTGTGTTCTCACTACCCAAAAGCTAGTCTCCTTCTGACCACATAGTTGACAAACCAGTACTTCCAATAGCGATTTTAGACAATAACATACATCTCCATTGAGCATAGCAAGCTATGTGCTTTCTAAATTATTATAGAATCAGCTTCCCTTTTTTACTGCTTATATATGTTTAATATCATATGTTTTAATATTGGGTTGGAGTTTTTTCCCATCATTTTAATTGTGTAAAACAGAAAACTACTTAATGCTACATAAAAATAGTTAAGAAACATAAGTATTTCTATTTTAAACATATTTTTTCTTGGCCTCATTTGTTGTTTTTCTTTTAATGTTTCTTCACATTTACTCAAAGATTCCTCCTTCTGCACAGATCCATTGTATACCTCGTAAATTTGTTTCTTGTGTCACAGTTAATCAGGCAGCAGAAGCAGACACCCTGGTTTCGAAGATTGGCTCTGTTGCTATGGCTCCCCAGGCTGACTATGCCCTTGGCAGATCTGACCTCAGGATGGTAGTTTGCAGTGTACAATGGGTACACAAGTTTTGGGCCGAAACCGTAGGGAAAAAAATCTTTTGTTTTAATTTTTAATTTAATTATTCATTTATTTATATTTCTATACTCGTTTTTGTATTATAAAGTAATTTAGCACTTATTTTTGAACATATGGATATCATTATTGCTTTCCAGAGTTATGCTTTTAATGCATAGCATATAAATAAAATAATTAAAAACATATAGATACATAATTAATACTACCCTTGTATAATGTGCATCCTTATTTTCCCCTAAAAAATTTGGGCAAAAATGTTTATGTTCTTGTGTTCAATCTTGCAACAATTTCATTCTGAAATAAGTACACTGATCAATAAAACTTGCTTAGTGTAGCCTGTAGAAATACTTTTCATTTGGGATCTTTTGATATTTATTTATTTATAATATATTTTTTTGATTATGCCATTACAGGTGTCCCATTTTCCCCCTTCATTCCCCTCAATTCTGCACATCCCTTCCCACCAAAATTCTCCCACTTTAGTTCATGTTCATGTGTCATAAGTTCTTTAGCTTCTACATTTCCCACACTACTCTTTCCCTCCCCCTATTTGGTCCCCACTGTCTACGCTACTTGTTCTCTGTACCTTCTCCTCCCCCTCCTCCCCCCACTCTCATTGCTACCCTTTCATGTGATCTCCATTTCTGTGGCTACACTCCTGTTTTAGGTGTGGTTGTTAATAACTGTGAGCTTGCTGTCCTTTCACTGTTCATATTTTTATCTTCTTTTTCTTAGATAAGTCCCTTTAGCATTTCATATAGTAAGGGCTTGGTGATGATGAACTCCTTGAACTTGACCTTATCTGAGAAGCACTTTATCTGCCCTTCCATTCTAAATGAAAGCTTTGTTGGATACAGCAACCTTGGATGTAGGTCCTTGCCTTTCATGACTTGAAATACTTTTTTCCAGCCCTTCTTGCCTGTAAGGTCTGTTTTGAGTAATCAGCTAACAGTCTGATGGGAACTCCTTTGTGGGTGACTGTCCCTTTATCTCTTGCTGCTTCTAGAATTCTCTCCTTCATTTTAATCTTGTCTAATGTAATTATGATATGCCTTGGTGTGTCCCTCCTTGGGTCCACCTTCTTTAGGACTGTTTAAGCTCCCTGAACTTCCTGAAGTACATTTCCTTTGCCAAATTGGGGAAGTTCTCCTTTATTATTTGTTCAAATAAGTTTTCCACTTGCTCTTCCTCTTCCCCTTCTGGTACCCCTATAATTCGGATGTTGGAACGATTAAAGATGTCCTGGAGGTTCCTAAGCCTCTTCTCATTTTTTTTGAATTCTTGTTTCTTCATTCTTTTGTGTTTGGTTGTTTCTTTCTTCCTTCTGGCCCACTCCATTGATTTGAGTCCCAGCTTCCTTCCCAACACTACTGGTTCCCTGTGCATTTTGCTTCATTTCACTTAGTGTAGCCTCCATTTTTTCATCTAATTTGCAACCAAAATCAAGCTGTTCTGTGAGCATCTTGATCACCAGTATTTTGAACTGTGCATCTGATAGATTGGCTATCTCTTTGTGGCTTAGAAGTATTGGCTATGGGGCTTTGATCTGTTGTATTTGAGCCATAATGTTTTGGTCTGTTTACAACTGTTATGTATGAGAGGCGGAGCCTTAGGTGTTCACTAGTATGGGTCAATCCAGGTTGCTGGGTTGTGATGCTGTATGTGGGGGTGGGGTCAGAGAGGGATCAATGGTGCTTGTTCTGCACTCTCTTGGATTTTGGTCCCCTCTGCCACTTCCCACAAGCAAACTGGGCCCTTATGGTGCTAGATATTGGGTGGGTGGGCTTGTGTACATTCTAGGACCCTATGGGTTGCTCCAATGAACTCTCCTATGAGGCTGGGAGTCTCTCTTGGCACTTTTTATGTTGGTGGTTTTAGGCTTTATTTCCCAGTGCTGGGGCCCTGGGTTGCGCAGTCTGTCTTGCTGCCTATTTTTGCCTAGCTTATCTGTACATGAAAGTGTGATCTCAGTCAGCTCTGCCACCTGCGCTCTCTGGTCTGGCAGCCACCGCCTTTTCCTGACAGAACCCCTCTCCACAGGCTGCTGACTCCGCCCCCTTACTGGTCTGGTTGAATGATTGTCGGACTTTCGTACTGTTCAACTTTCTGTCTGTTCTAGTTGTATTTTTGTTTCTAAATTTTTGTTTTGCAAAACAATGCTTTGTTTCTTAATTTTGGTTGTATGAGGAGGCACAGTATTCCCACCCACACCTCCATCTTGGCTGGAAGTCCCCTGACTGGCTTATTTAACTTAGCATAATGCCCTCCAGATCCATCCATGCTGTCAAGTAGGGTAGGAACTCCTTTCTTCCTGCTGAATAGTATTCCATTGTTTAAATATACTATCATTTTATTATCCTCTCATTTACTGGTGGGTACTTAGGTTCTTTCTAGGACTTGGCTATTGTAAATTGTACTGCTAAGGACATTGGGGTAAATAGGTTCATTTCATTTAGTGTTTCTGGATTCTCAGAGTATAATTCCAGCACTGGTTTTGCTGGGTGAAAAACAGTTCCATTTTTAATTTCTGAGGAATTCCCGTACTGTTTTCCACAGTGGCTGCAACAGTCTGCATTACCACCACAGTGCACTATGGTTCCCTTTTTTTCACATCCTCTGCAACACTTGTTTGTTGATTTTTTATGGTGGCTATTCTGACTGATGTGAAGTGGTATCTTGCTGTGGTCTTAATTTACATCTCTCTGGTGGCTAGTGATGCTGAATGTCCTTTCAAATGTCTCTGGGCCCTCTGTATGTCCTCCTTGGAAAAGTGTCTGTTCAGTCCTTTGCCCATTTTTTAATTGGGTTGTTTGTCTTTCTGGAGTGGAGTTGTGTGAGTTCTTTATTTACTTTGGAGATCCTTTCTTTTTTTAAAATGTTTTTTAAAAGATTTTATTTATTTATCTTTAAAGAGAAAGGGAAGGAGACAAGGAGAGAAATATCAATGTATGGTTGCCTCTCATGAGTCCCATGCTGGGAACTGGCCTGCAACCCAGGCATGTGCCCTGACTGGGAATGGAACCTCGATCGTGTGGTTCACAGGCCTGTGCTCAATACACTGAGCTACACCAGCCAGGGCTACTTTGGAGATCATTTCTTTGTCTGAGGTATCATTTGCAAATATATTTTCAAATATGGTTGGTTTCCTTTTCATTTTCTGCTGTTTTCTTTAGCCATGCAGAAGCTTTTTATTTTGATGAAGTCCCATTTGTTTATTTTTTCCTTTATTTACCTTGCTTGTAGTTCTTTGTAGTAATTTCTTACACTCCTTTGTATTTCTGTGGCATCAGTTTTATTTATTTATTTTATTTGATTTGATTTTTTTTTGGATACCAGCTTTTTATTTATTTTTATTTTAAAACAAATTTGTATTGAATTTACTGGAGTTACATTGGTTAATTAAATAGGTTTCAAGTGTACAATTCTATAATATATCATCTATATATCATATTGTCTGTTCACTACTCAAAGTAAAGTTTCCTTCCATCACCACATATTCTCCCTTTATCTTCTTCTACCTGTCCCCCTCCCTCCTCTAGTAATCACAATTCTGATGTCTATATCTGTGAGCTTTGTTTTTTTTTTATTTTTACATTTTTTTATTTAACTTTTGTTCAAGTACAGGTTTCTTTCTTGTATTCCCAGCCCTGCACCCCCCCAGTGCTCCCCACCCCCCCCATCTCCGCCCCCCGTCTTAGTTATTGTCCATGTGTCCTTCATACTTATTCATGTGAGTCCATCCCCTTTTACTCTGTGCTTCTCTCCCCTCTACCCTCTGGACCCTATCAGCACGTTCTGTATTTCTGTGTCTTTGGTTACATTTTGCTTGCTTGTTTGTTTTGTTTTTTACATTCCTGTTTTGCTACTAAACTGTGAGCATCCTAGGAGTATAGGAAATACAGTCATTAACATTGCAATAATTCTTTATGGTTCCAGGTAGGTACTATAAATATGAAGGGAACACTGTAAAATATTGGTGATTGCCTAACCGCTATGCTGTATATCTTAAACTAACACAAAATAATTTTGAATGTAAACTATACATAGATAAACATGCGTATGCATGTATGAACACATACATATACTTGTATGCACATATGCATGTATGTATATATGCATGCATGTGCATATATATACACACTTTTCATTATGTTAAAATGGTATCTCAAACAAAAGAAGTGAATCAATTGTATTTGTCACTATATCCCTCATCATGGAGAAAAATCTGTAGCACAAGGCAGGCTGTGAATGGATGTTTGTGAATCAGCACATAAATAAATCTGAAGTAATTTCAGATAAGTCTTCTGGTTAACTTCAGGCAGGAGAAAGGAACTGAATTTTAACCCTTAGGCATGAAGCATTGAATACCATACTGTACCATAATCATAAGAAAGTCTAAGAGAGTTCCCACATTTTTCCCCATGACAACTACAATTTTAAACTAGCAAATAAATTCTATCGACAAAGTAAATATTTGGTGTTCCTATTTGTTGGTGACCTGAGCATGGGTCAGTGTTCTTGTTGGGTATAAAAGTGCTAAATATTTAAGACAATAGGCCCTAAAATTAGAAGCACCTAGCTTAAGTCCTAACTCTGCTATTTATGAACTATGTAATGTAAGGCAATTTATTTCACTTATTTAACAATACTTGCCTTGTATTTTCATATGTAAATGGAGGGGAAAAACAGTATATATTCTCCTAAAGCATGTGAGGGGATTAAAAGCATTTGGACTTAGTGCCTAGCAAATATGAAGTATTTAATTAATGCAAGCAATTAGACTTTATAACCTCTTGATCACAATGGAAATTTCCTGACTACATAGGAATCTTTGATTATAAAAAAATGTCTGTACTTATTTGTCATTCAATATCATTTTAACATCAGCTTGAGATAGACTTTTTCATTATGTTAAAGAATTTTCTTATGAATCTGGAATGAATATTGTTGATTTCAACAAATACATTCTTAGTGTCAAAACATTCACATATATATTTTTCCTTTGATTTATAAATGTGATGAATTAAGAAAATTATTTTTAATTTAATCAACATTAACAATTACAGAGTTAAATCCATGATTAAAGTATATACTTATATATATATTTCTTTACTAAATTGACAAATTAATATGCTTATATTATTATTTTGATTTCTTGTTTGTGTTAGTTTTATAGTTCAGGTTGTTTTAGTATCAAGGTTACCTACCAAAAGGAAAGAAGGAGATTCCATCTTTTTTGTTTTAATCAGCCAATAGTTTAAAAACTATTTGATGCTTTTGTTTTATTTTTGAAAACGTATTCTTGACTTCTTTTCTTCAAATATATGTGCTAGAAATACAATGAAATATATACTTACTAAATATTTGCTGAGTGGTAGACAGCATATACATTACCTCATTTTTGCAGTACCTGTTTACGGTTAGTATTACTATTCCCATTTCTTAGATGTGGAAACATATTCAGAGGGGTTATGTGCTTAAACTAGGCTGTTGAAGAGGTAAGATTTATATATAGGTCTGTTGGATATCACTTGATTTGATATAAACAAATTGGGCAATATAATAATGATATTATTATTATTATTATTATTATTTTAAAAGATTTTATTTATTTATCATTAGAGAGGAAGGGAAGGAGAGAAGGAGAGAAACATCAATGTACGGTTGCCTCTCGTGAGTCCCCTGCTGGGAACTGGCCTGCAACCCAGGCATGTGACCTGACTGGGAATTGAACCATGATCATGTGGTTCGCAGGCCCGATCTCAATCCACTGAGCTACACCAGCCAGGGCATATTATTATTATTTTTAATTTTTATTTTTATTTAATTCTTGTTCACGTACAGTTTTCTGTCTTATATTCCCAGCCCTGCCCCCCCACCAGTGCTCTCCACCTCCTTCCCATTTCTGCCCCCCACCTTAGTTATTCTCCATGTGTCCTTTATACTTGTTCATGTGAGTCCATCCCCTTTTCCCCTGTGATTATCTCCCCCCTCCCCTCTGGACCCTGTCAGCACATTCTGTATTTCAGTGTCTTTGGTTACATGTTGCTTGCTTGTTTGTTTTGTTATTTAGATTCCTGTTAAAGGTGATATCATATGGTATGTGTCTTTCACTGCCTGGCTTATTTCGCTCAGCATAATGCTTTCCAGTTCCATCCATGATGTTGCAAAGGGTANGGGTTCTTAGGATACAATCCCAGCAGTGGAATTGCTGGGTCAAAAGGCAAGTCCAATTTTAGTTTTCTGAGAAAATTCCATACTGTTTTCCATAATGGTTGTACCAGTCTGCAATCCCACCAACAGTGGACCAGAGCCCCTTTCTCCCCACACCCTCTCCAACATTTGTTGTTTATTGCTTTGTTTATGATAGCCATTCTCACTGGTGTAAAGTGGTATCTCATTGCGGTTTTAATTTGCAACTCTCTGATAGGAAGCAATATTGAGCATCTCTTCATGTGTCTCTGGATCCTCTGTATGTCCTCCTTGGAGAAGTGTCTGTTCAAGTCCTTTCCCCATTTTTAAATTGGGTTAGTTGTCTTTTTAGAGTGGAGTCCTGTGAGTTCTTTGTATATTTTGGAGATTAAACCTTTGTCTGAGGTATCATTGGCAAATATGTTTTCCCATACAGTTGGTAGTCTTTTTATTTTAATGCTGTTTTCTTTAGCTGCGCAGAAGCTTTTTATTTTGATGAGATCCCATTTGTTTATTCTTTCCTTTATATTCCTTGCTCTAGGGGACATATCAGTAAAAATGTTGCTGTGTGAAATATCTGATATTTTCCTGCCAATGTTCTCCTCTAGGACTTTAATGGTGTCACAGCTTATATTTAAGTCTTTTATCCACCTTGAATTTATTTTGGTGTATGGTGTAAGTTGGTGCTCGAGTTTCATTTTTTTACATGTAGCTGTCCAGTTCTCCCAACACCATTTGCTGAAGAGGCTATCTTTACCCCATTTTATGTTACTGCCCCCTTTGTTGAATATTAATTGACTGTAGAGATTTGGGTTTATTTTGGGCTCTCTGCTCTGTTCCATTGGTCTATGTGCCTGTTTTTATGCCAGTACCAGGCTGTTTTGATTACAGTGGCCTTGTAATACAGGTTGATATCAGGTATTGTGATCCCTCATACCTTGTTCTTCTTTCTCAACATTGCAGCTGCTATTCTGGGTCTTTTATGGTTCCATATAAATTTTTGAAGTGTTTGTTCTATGTCTGTGAAATATGCCATTGGTACTTTAATAGGTGTTGCATTAAATCTGTAAATTGCTTTGGCTAGTATGGACATTTTGATGGTGTTAATTCTCCCAATCCATGAACACGGTATATGTTTCCATTTGTTTGTGTCTTTCTTGATTTCTTTCTTCAGTGTTGTGTAGTTTTCTGCGTACAGGTCTTTTACCTGCTCAGTTAGGCTTATTCCCAGATATTTTATTTTTATTTCTGCTATATCAAATGGTATTGTTTTCTTGATTTTTGCTTCTGCTGATTCATTGTTAATATATAAAAATGCCTTTGATTTCTGGATATTGACTTTGCAACCTGCTGTTTTGCCAAATTCATTTATTAGTTCAAGCAGTTTTTTGGTAGAGTCTATAGGATTTTTCTTGTACACTATCATATCATCTGCAAGCAATGATAGTTTTGTTTTCTCCTTTCTGATTTGAATGCCTTGTATTTTCTTTTCTTGCCTGATCGCTGAGGCTAAAACTTCCAATACTATATTGAGTAGAAGTGGTGAAAGTGGACAACCTTGTCTTGTTCCTGATCTTAGTGGAAAATATTTAATTTTTTGCGCATTAAGTATAATGTTGGCCATAGGTCTTTTATATATGGCCTTTATTATATTGAGGAATGCTCCCTCTATTACCACTTGGCTGAGTACCTTTATCATAAATGGGTGCTGTACCTTATCAAAAGTTTTTCCCATGTCTATTGATATGATCATGTGGTTTATGTCTTTGCTTTCGTTCATGTCATGTATTACATTTACCGATTTGCGGATATTGAACTATCCTTGCATCCCTGGCATGAATCCCACTAGGCCATGGAGTATGATCTTTTTGATGTATTATTGGATGCGATTTGCCAATATTTTGTTGAGGATTTTAGCTTCTATGTTCATTAGCAATATTGGCCTGAAGTTTTCTTTCTTTGTTGTGTCTTTATCTGGTTTTGGAATTAGGATTATGCCAGCTTCATGAAAAGAGTTTGAGAGTTTCCCATCATTTTGGATTTTTTGGAATAGTCTGTGAAGAACAGGGGTTAGGTCTTCCTTAAATGCTTTGTAGAATTCTCCTGGGAAACCATCTGGTCCAGGGCTTTTGTGTGATGGGAGTTTTTTGATTACTGCTTCAATTTCATCTGCTGTTATTCATCTGTTCAGGCCTTCTGCTTCTTCTTCATTGAGTTTTGGAAGACTATCTTTTTCTAGAAATATGTCCATTTCACCTAGGTTTTCAAATTTCTTGGCATACTGTTCTTCATAGTAATTTCTTACAATCCCTTCTATTTCTGTGGTATCAGTTGTAATCTCTCCTCTTTCATTTCTGATTGTGTTTATTTGGGTCCTCTCTCTTCTTTTTTAATATATATTTTATTGATTATACCATTACAGTTGTTCTATTCCCCTCTCATTCCCCTCCACCTGCACACTCCCTCCTCCACCATTCTCCCCCCCCTTAGTTTATAACCACGTGTCTCAAGTTCTTTAGATTCTATATTTCCCCTACTATTCTTGCCCTCCCACCTATCTATTTTCTACCTACTGTCTATGCTATTTTCTGTACCTTCTCCCCCCTTCTCCTCCTCCCACTCCCCTGTTGCTAAACCTCCATGTGTTCTTCATTTCTATAGTTCCACTCCTGATCTAGCTGTTCTCTTGGTTTGGTTTTGTTTTAGGTGTGGTTGTTAATAACTGTGAGTTTGCTGTCCTTTCACTGTTCATATTTTTCATCTTCTTTTTCTTAGATAAGTCCCTTTAACATTTCATATAATAAGGTCTTGGTGATGATGAATTCCTTGAACTTGACCTTATCTAAAAAGCACGTTATCTGTCCTTCCATTCTAAATGAATGCTTTGCTGGATAAAGCAACCTTGGCTGTAGGTCTTTGGATTTCATGACTTGGAATACTTTCATTCAGCCCCTTCTTGCCTGTAAGGTCTCTTTTGAGAAATCCGCTGACAGTCTGATGGTTACTCCTTTGTAGGTGACTGTCCCCTCATCTCTTGCTGCTTCCAGGATTCTCTCCTTCATTTTAATCTTGGCTAATGTAATTATGATGTGCCTTGGTGTGTTCCTTCCTGGGTCCAACTTGTTTGGGATGCTCTGAGTTTCCTGGATTTCCTGGAAGTCTATTTCCTTTGCCAGACTGGGGAAGTTCTCCTTTATTATTTGTTCAAATACGTTTTCCACTCGTGGCTGTTTCTCTCCCCCTTCTGGTACCCCTACAATCCAGATGTTGGAACATTTAAAGATGTCCTGGAGGTTCCTAAGCCTCTCCTCATTTTTTTGAATTCTCATTTCTTCATTCTTTTCTGGTTGGATATTTCGTTCTTCCTTCTGGTCCATTCCATTGATTTGAGTCCCAGTTTCCTTTCCATCACTATTGGTTTCCTGTGCATCTCACTTCATTTCAAGTAGTTTAGCCTTCATATGTTCCTCTAATTTGTGACTATAATCAACCAGTTCTGTGAGCATCCTGATAAACAGTGTCTTGAATTGTGCTTCTGAGAGGCTGGCAATTTCTCGGTCGCTGAGAGTTATGGGCTCTGGGACTTTGAGAGTTATAGGCTCTGGGACTTTGAGTTCTTCTTGCGCCATCTTTTGGGCTGTTCATGCTTGTTACGTAGCATGATCTGAGCCCTAAGGTGTTCACTAGAGCAGGGCAACTAAGTCACTGGGTTGTGATGTTGTATGCGGGGTCAAAGAGGGACAATGGCGTCCCATCTGCCGCCTGCTGTGGTGGCCCCCACCGGCGCCGCAGCCGCCACCGTCACCGGTCCCACGCGTTTTGTCCCACTGCACTCAAGTGTGCCACCGCCGTCGGCCCTCCACCACTTGGTTCGCCCCCTGGGGCCTGCGTGGTCCGTCTCACTGTGTGCAAATATGCGACCATGGTCAGTCTGCCCCACACCCCGACTGGTTCCGGGCTGCCTGCTCGCCTAGGTCGGGGGATCTGTCCTGCCCGATCCTGCTCCACTGCTGGCTCCACCCCTCTTACCGTCCCCGTTGAACAGTTCCTCGTTGTCGGACTTCCATATAATTCAATTTTCTGGTCTTTGGGTGTGTCTTTGTTCTCCAAATCTTTGTTGTATTCAAACTTGGTTGTGGGAGAAGGCACAGTGTTTCCACATATGCCTCCATCTTGGCGCAAGTCCTCTCTTCTTTTCTTAATGAGCCTACTTATACCTTGTCTATTTTGTTTATCTTTTCAAAAGACCAACTCCTGGATTCATTGATCCTTAGAATTGTGCTTTTAGTCTCCATGTCATTTAATTCTGCTCTGATCTTGTTTATTTCCTTCCTTCTACTTGCTCTGGGCTGTCTTTGTTGTTGTTCTTCCAGTTCTTGCAGGCGTCGGGTTAGGTTGTTTGTTTGGGATTTCTATCTTCTTTAGGTAACCTGTATTGCTATGAACTTCCCTCTCAGGACTACCTTTACCATGTCCCATAAGTTTTGGGTTGTTGTGAGTTTATTTTCATTTGTTTGCAGAAACTTTTTTTTCTCTCCANTCTATTACACCCATCCCGTCCCACTCCCCATCCTCCCCCCTCCCTCCCATTTCCACCCTTCTCAGTTGTTGTCCATGTATCCTTTATATAGGTTCCTCTAAATCCCTCCCTTATTTCCCCTGAAATTCCCTCCCCTCTCCCCTCTGGTCACTGTCAGCCTGTTCTCTATTTCAGTGTCTTTGGTTATATTTTGCTTGCTTGTTTGCTTTGTTGTTTAGCTTCCTGTTAGAGGTGAGATCATATGGTATTTGTCCTTCAACACCTGGCTTATTTCACTCAGCATAATGCTTTCCAGTTCGTTTGCAGAAACTTTTAATTTCTTCCCTAATTTCAATCTTGATCCATTTGTTGTTTAATAGCATGCCATTGAGTCTCCATGATTTTGGGTGACTTGGATTTTTTTCTTTGGGCTTGATTTGTAATTTTAGTCCCTTGTGGTCAGAGAAAATGCTTGGTATAATGTTAATTTTCTTGAATTTGTTGAGGCTCGTTTTTTGTGCTATCATGTGGTCTATCTTTGAAAAATGTTCCATGTGCATTTAAAAAGAATGTGTATTTAGCTTCTTTGGGATTAAGGGCTCTCTATATATCAATTAGGTCCATTTCATTTGGGGTGTTGTTTAATGCTGCTACATCTTTGTTGATAATTTGTTTGGAAGATCTGTCCATTTTTGACAGTGGGGTGTTAAAATCCCCTACTATAGTTGTGTTGCTGTCAATATCTTTCTTGAAGTCCTCTAAGATTTTCCTTATGTATTTGGGTACTCCTATATTGGGTGTATAAATATTTACAATGTTAATATGTTGTTGGTGAATTCTTCCCTTGAGTATTATGAAGTGACCTTCTGGGTCTCTCTTTATGGCCCCTTTTTTGAAGTGTATTTCGTACGATATGAGGATTGCTACCCGGGCTTTTTTTTCTTGACCATTTGCTTGGAAAATTTGTTTCCATCCTTTCCCTTTTAGACTTTGATGGTATTTTGTCCCAAGGTGGGTCTCTTGTAGGCAGCATATATGTGGGTCATGCTTTCTTATCCATTCAGCTATTCTATGTCTTTTCATTGGAGCATTTAAGCCATTTATATTTAAGGTTATTATTAATAGGTACTTATTCATTGCCATTTTTGTACCACACTTCCTCTATGTCTCTCCCTTTTCCTTCCTTTCCTTAAAGCAGTCCTTTTAGTATTTCTTGTAGAGCTGGTTTGGTGGAGGAATATTCTTTTAGACTTCTTTTGTCTTGGAAGCTCTTTATTTGGCCTTCTATCTTGATTGAGAGCTTTGCTGGATAAAGTAGCCTTGGTTGTAGGCCTCTGGTTCTCATTACTTGAAATATTTCTTGCCATTCTCTTATTGCTTGGAATGTTTCCATTGAGAAGTCAGTAGCTAACCTTATTGGGGCTCCCTTTACGTTACTTTCTTGTTCTCCCTTGCTGCTTTTAGGATTCTCTCTTTGTCTTGGAATTTTGCCATTTTAATGATGATGTGTCTTGAAGTGGGCCTTTCTGGGTTCCTCTTGATTGGGACTCTTTGTGATTCCTGAATTTTTGTGACTTTTTCTCTCATCAAATTAGAAAAATTTTCCATCATTACTTTTTCAAATAGGTTTTCTATCCCTTGTTCTTCTCCTTCTCCTTCTGGTATTCCTATTATTCAGGTATTATTATGTTTCATATTGTCTTGCATTTCTCTTAGTCCCTCTTCATTCTTTCTGAGCCTCTTTTCTTTTTCTTGCTCTTTCTGTGAGATTCTTTCTACTGTGTCGTCCAACTCACTGATCTGATCTGCCTCATCAGTTTTGCTTTTCATTCCTTCTAATGTGTTCTTCAGTTCCGAAATTGTATTCTTCATTTCCTCTTGGCCTTTGCTGATAGTTTCTATTTCCTTTTTCATGTCGATGTAGTTTGCGGAGAGTTCATTGTAGCTCCCCTCTAGTTTTCGATAGCTCATTTTGAGCTCTTTGCATTTCCTGATAACTAGTGCTTTCAATTCAATATCTGATAGCTGACTTGCCTCTCTTTCATCTAACATTATTTGTGAGACTTCCACCTTTTCTTTCATTTGGGCATTGTTTCTTTGTCTTCCCATTGTTTATGAGACTCTTCTTGTTAGCCTCAGCTTCTTAAATTGATCTGTTCCGACTCCCTGGGTTTATACTGTGAACTTCTGTGGTAGAATACCTGTGAAATTCAGTGGTGCAGTCTCCTGCAGGTATCTTGATGTTTTCTGCTTCCACCTACTCCTTTCTTTGTGTGTGTGTGATCAGCTGGACGGGGAGGCAGAATGGTTTATGAAAGCAGGAGAGTACTTTATGATATTTATAGTCACAGCCAGTAGAGAAGAGATAGAAGATCTTTAGGCTATATATAGTGTTAAGTGTAATCTTCAACCCAATTTGCCACTTTTAAGAAAGGATGGACTAAAGATAATTCTCTAGTTGGCGAGAGAAAGCTTGTGAGCTGTATCTAGAAAGCAGTGTGGTTGCGGGAGGTCAGATTTTGAGGTGAGGTGAGAGTAAAGAATAGTAAATAGGCGTAGCGTGTGAGCAAGTAGAGTTAATCACTTCAGTAATAGAATTCAGAAACCTGTAAAGTGGGCTAAGACCACTTTAGCTCACTAGAGATGTGTTGTGAAGGATTTACAGTGGTATAGAAAACAACAAACAATCATAAAAAAGAAGGGCAGAAGAAGTGATGAAAAAACGATAAATTTGGGATGAAAAGAAGAAGGACTAAAACAGGAAAAAAGAAGAGAGAGGAACAAATTATTGAAAGATAAATCAATAATAGAATTAAAAATATATGATTACTTAAAGTTTTTTAAAAAGTTAAAAAAAGCCCACCCTCCCTTCTTGGTTTCTAACTGTCCAATCCGGCTTTTCTGGTTTCAACAAGAATCCTCTGTGGGCTGCGTTGTAGGTGCAGGTGCACACCCATGGGCCAGCCAGGCCTTTAGACTGGGGTGCAGGCTCCTGCCCACCCAACAGGCTGCCTGGGTCCCACAGGATCTGGTACTGATCCTTCCCATTCCTGTGGCTGAATGAGAAGCAAGTCAAACTGCCTTCTCAGGAGAACACCTCAGTCCGCTTTCCAATAAAAACTTCTCCAGAAATCCTGCCTCTCAGCCCAGCCCAATCCCCAGCCTGAGCGGGTAGGACAATGCTCCTCTCAAATCTCTCGGTCTGGCGGGCTAGCAGGCTGGAGGGCTGGTGACCACAGACATTGCAACATGGCCCCCTGTCCTTGCCACCCTCCCTGCAAACCTAGGCAGACAGGTCTCTGCCTGGTGCCACCCAACCCTGCCTAGATGGGGAGGGAGGGAGCCAGCTCTCTTCAAAAAACCCTGCAGCCCGGTGCCGGGCTCCCGATAAGTACTCTGTGGCTGATGCCCTCATCGCTTGGCGTAGCCGGAAGCCACTGGGCCCCGACCGCTGTTGCAGCAGTGGCTCCGAGGCCATTTGGCGCTGGCCGAGGGCTGCCGGCCAGGCTGTCTCCATTCTTACTCACATCCCTGAGACCCCACTGACCTGTAGCTGTCTGGTCCGTCACTATCTCTGGTGTCTTATTTTCATAAATGCTGGGGAATTGTTGGTTGGGGAATTGATTACACTGTTCCTCAGTAGATCTGCCAGGATTTTCTCCCAAGGGTACGAGAACTGGAGTCACTCCGTCATACTCCGCCTCCATATTCTCCCTCTCTCTCCAAGATTTTTAAGATTAAAAATTTTTTCTCCAGATCTTTACTGTTTCTTTGGGAGATAGATGAAGTTAATCAATGTATATTGTTAAGCAGTATGTTATGCATATCGAGGTAGAGACTTTTAAAGCATAATAGCTGTTTAAACTCTAAGTAGACTGTTTTTTTAATGATTAATATACAGAACTTGAATAATGTGTCATAAGTATGATGTTGAATTGCAAATGGCAAACATCATCATAATAGTGTTTATATGATGTTTATTTGTGGACCTTAATGTTATTTAAAATTTTACATTATGGGGAATCTGTTGTTAAATAAATATACATGGAAATTGCTTTAATATATGTGACCTCATCTTAACTTAAATGCGTCTGTCAAGACCCTATTTCCAAATGTCATATTTACAGATTCCAGGGGAACATGAATTTTTGAAAGGAACTATGCAAACCCATCCAGTACTTAGGACAAAAACTTCTTTTTAAACTAAATATTATAGGATATTATTAGTTAATAACAGTATGTAAGTTTCAGGTGTACAGCTCTATAATACATCATCTGTATATTGCAGTGTGTTCTCACTACCCAAAAGCTAGTCTCCTTCTGACCACATAGTTGACAAACCAATAGCGATTTTAGACAATAACATACATCTCCATTGAGCATAGCAAGCTATATGCTTTCTAAATTATTATAGAATCAGCTTCCTTTTTTTACTGCTTATATATGTTTAATATCATATGTTTTAATATTGGGTTGGAGTTTTTTCCCATCATTTTAATTGTGTATAACAAAAAACTACTTAATATTACGTAAAAATAGTTAAGAAACATAAGTATTTCTATTTTAAACATATTTTTTCTTGGCCTCATTTGTTGTTTTTCTTTTAATGTTTCTTCACATTTACTCAAAGATTCCTCCTTCTGCACAGATCCATTGTATACCTCGTAAATTTGTTTCTTGTGTCACAGTTAATCAGGCAGCAGAAGCAGACACCCTGGTTTCGAAGATTGGCTCTGTTGCTATGGCTCCCCAGGCTGACTATGCCCTTGGCAGATCTGACCTCAGGACGGTAGTTTGCAGTGTACAATGGGTACACAAGTTTTGGGCCCAAACCTTAGGGAAAAAAATCTTTTGTTTTAATTTTTAATTTAGTTATTCATTTATTTATATTTCTATACTCGTTTTTGTATTATAAAGTAATTTAGCACTTATTTTTGAACATTTGGATATCATTATTGCTTTCTAGAGTTATGCTTTTAATGCACGAGCATAAATAAAATAATTAAAAACATATAGATACACAATTAATACTACCCTTGTATAATGTGTATCCTTATTTCCCCTAAAAAATTTGGGCAAAAATGTTTATGTTCTTGTGTTCAATCTTGCAACAATTTCATTCTGCAAATAAGTACACTGATCAATAAAACTGGCTTAGTGTAGCCTGTAGAAATACTTTTCATTTGGGGTCTTTTGATATTTAAAACCAGGTTTTTCTGATTTTCTTCAGTTGTGGGGTTTGAAGTTCATTCAAACGAATCCAATATTTCTGGGAAATGTTCATGAACAACTGAATATATGTACAAAGTCACCATAAAGCTGAAGAAGTGCAGTTTGGAAAATTTTAGCAGTCTCTAAATTTGACCAGATCTCTAATCACATAAGAAATGAAGTCCTCTCTGGAACTACCACATCCTACTGTGGTTATGTTGTATCAAATTGAAGCATTTTTAATTTAACTAATAAGCCATTATTTGAAATGTAAGACTGTGGATGTCATATGGATCAGAGCTGGAGAGAAAGCAAACTTCTAAGGAGAAATTTAATAGCAAACACTTCATGTGAAAATGCCATGCTCTGGATTTTGTCACCTAGTATTTGCAAACCACACCAAGCATATACAGACAACTAAAGTGGTGAACATATGTAATTAACATGATAAAATACTGTATCATTTGCACTGAAGTGGGCACTGCAGTCAGACAGAAAAGTGCAGCTGCAAAGAAACCAAGTGAGACAGGCCACAGAAAAACAGATGAACAAGTGTCTTAGTCTTCCAGCTGGTCTGTTTTTCAGATGTCACAGTCTCATTCTTTTAAAAAATAATTTCTATAGTTCTCCAATAAATGTTACTGCTGGGAAAAGATATTAATTTTTTAAATACCATTACCGCCTCCAAGGTTATAGCCACTTTAAATGAGGGTTTTATTTTCTCAAGTTTTTCTGATATTTGACTTGATATTTTTCATTGAATCATACTCTCTTTCTTGTATTAATTTTTTTGTAGCTTACAGTGTTCATGCCTTAAATAAGTTTTTATTTTTGCTAGTTTATGTATAATCTTATGATGTCAGAACTAATGGGGGCTTTAGCAATTATCTAATTCAAATTTCTTATTTTGTAGATTAGAAAACTGAAGATCCAAATGAATAATTTCCTCCAGTCAAATAATGATGGAGCCAAGATCACAATTCATATTTTGAGGTGCTCAGCATCTAGTCAGTGGAGTACAGTAAAATACTTTCCAGATGAAAATAACAATTTTTTAACACTCAGAAATTCATTCAGGTGTATTTATCTTTTATTTTTACTTTAGAAGTAAGTAGCTCTCAAAAATGTTCTGTTTTTGGTGAAATGTGCTTCATATTAAGAGACCCTATCACCATCAATAAAGTGAGCTCCATAGATATTTCCTTTCCTCCTCTACTCTACATTTTCTGGCTCTGCAGTCTTCATTTGTGAAGATGCAGCTTTTGTAACCTGGTGGGAATGCAGACTAGTGCAGCAACTGTGGAAAATAGTATGGCATTTTCTCAGAAAACTAAAAATGGAACTGCCTTCTGACAGAGCAATACCACTGTTGGGATTGTACCCTAAGGATCCTGAAACACCAATCCAAATTCTACACACCCCAATGTTCATAGCAGCACAATTTACAATATTCAAGTGCTGGAAACAACCTAAGTGCCCATCTGTAAATGAGTGAATAAAAACCCTGTAGTATATTTACACAAAGGAATGCTACACAAAAGAAAGAAAGAAGGAGCTCCTATAATTTGGGACAGCATAGATGGATCTGGAGAGCATTAAGCTAAGTGCAATAAGCCAGGCAGTGAAAGAGAAATACCATATGATCTCACCTATAAGTGGAACCTAATTAACAAAACAAAGAAGGGAGCAAAATAGAACCTGATACATAGAAATAAAGAAGACGCTGACAATAGCAAGATAGTAGGGAAATAACATGGGAAAGTAGGGGAAGGGTTGTCAAGGAACATGTATAAAGGACCCAAGGACAAAGACAACTGGGCGGTGGGGGAGGATTAAGGGTGGAAGGTGATGGTGGGTAGGGTGGAGGAGAGTAATGGGGGGGAAATAAGAACTGTAATTACATGACGATATAAAAATAAAAAAATATTAAAACAATTACAGAGTTTTGCCCTTAGGAGACTGAATTATCATGCAGGTGTATATCACATCAGAAATTAGCAATAGAAGAGTTGGCAATTCCAAGTTTTTTTGCTAAAGTGACTTTCTGTATTTAAGTTTAGAACTTTAAGCTAAAAAGCTTAAATTAAATTTATTGGATGACATTGGTTAATGAGATTACATAGGTTTCACATGTACAATTCTATGATATTTCATCTGTATATTGCTCTTTGTGCCTACCACCACAGTTAAATCTTCTCTCACCACATATTTGACCCCTTTTACCTTTTACTATTCCCCCAATTCCACTTCCCTCTGGTAACCACCATACTGTTTGTGTCTATTAGTTTTAATTCCAAAAGAGTAATTGTCTTCTGAATATTTAATTTTCTGTGACACAAAATCCTCATAAGCCAAACCTGGCATTTTTGGATGGACTCATTTGGCATTTTTGTGAAAGAACAAATAATCTAAACAGCATTTATTCTGGAATTCTAAATTTTTCTTGTATATGTTTATTTTGCAAGGTTTTTCCTTTTCCAAGAGAATTGGCGAAATGGTTTTTTGGGGGAGTGTAACTCTGATTTTAATCACTGTTCTGATGTTTATCAGCCCTGTATAAGTTCCTATGAATTTTTATGTTTCATTCTTTAAAAAGAAGAAAAATCATATTCACTTAAAGGGACACAATCTTAGATGGGTAGGTAAAATATTTCCCATACTTTAAAACAATATTCACATGTTTAAAAGTGAATATTGGTTTATAGAATTATTATTTTGTGCATAATAAATTAAATCAATAAAATAGTATATAGAAAGGAATTAATTATCTCTGGCTGTTTTCTGTGTCTTTTCATATGATTCACCATCACTTCTCTAACTTTTACAGCTGTTATTTGTAATAATAATTGTCTTGGCCCAGAATAGCCATTTAATTATATCCATTTTATTATTTTACTTGGAAATTCTTACTGAATTACTGCAAATGTTGTGAGCAAACCTATCTTTTATGTTGACAGAGCACTTGGTATGTTTATAAAAGATTAACTCATACATGTTTACTCTTCTATCTTACCTGAAATCCCACAGGCTGAAGATGGTATATTATATTAATCCAAATATCCAGCATGTACCTACAACTTAGTTGCTTTAATAATAGACAACAGTGTGGTAATTGTGGTAATAAGGGGACTAAGTGGGTATAGAAAAATGCAATATTCACAATCATGTGAGAATTAGGAGGAAATTGTGTACAAGATTCTGATTCTGCTTATATGAAGCTGTTAATGTTGACATATAAATATTAAGAACAAATACTGCATGAAAACACTTATTATTTACAAGGTATCATCTTAGAGTATTCAATGTATAGTATTGTTATTGGTTTTCTTTGTTTTGTACATGGACTTAATTTGAGAAATATACATCAGTGTTTCCTGGATATAGGATAGTCAGTGTTTGGAATAATTTAACACCTACTAGAAATCTAGACTGTGGTCACTAGTATAAATTTTTTCAAGTAGATCTGAGGAATAATAGTACACAGGTAAAACTGAAATGATGATCAATCCAGGATTCCCAAAACAAGTTGGGGCTAGAGGGAATTGTATTGGAGAGAGTTTTGACGACCATCATAACTCTATTCCCAGTAACCTTTTTTTTACTCATAAATAATGTGATTTTTATAATATACAAGATAATGAGCAAGAAAGAAAATAAAAGTGAAAATGAAGATGGCTGACAAGGTTTATCAAATGCTTGTGATTCAAAGATTAAAATGGATAGTTACAATTATTGTGCAATTCACCACAATTCCACTAGAAGAGTCAGAAAAACTGACATTTTTGGTCAACATTACTTGTCCTGTAGGCCACTTATACCTAAATTGTTGCACTTACCAAATAAAATTTTAATTATATTATTTTTTCTTCCTATTAGAATATCAGCAAACTTAGGGTGAGAATCACTCTTTTTCATCACTGTGTCTCCAAGAACTGCTAAAATTCTTTAGCAGTTCGAATATTTAACATAAACTTCTCATAATTATTACTAGTGAAAGTCAGTGTAAAAAATTAAAGGAATCATATTAGTCTGGATTTCGAAGTTAAAGAAAAGTAAATGCCATCTTGAATGTGACCGTCTCTGTGACAATGAACTCTCAACCTCAATTTCCTTCTGTTCATTCATTTATAAATTAGAAATAATAATGCTCACTTTCTAAGAGGTTTTATAAAATAAATAGTTCATATACTTTTCCTAATAAAAATAGAGTGTGTAGAATATTATCAACAGATGTTATTTCTCTTCCTTACTTCCCAAATTTCTAAATCTAAAGTCAGTTCTAGATGCTCTAGTTAAAGTTCAGTTCTCCAGAAAGTTGAACTGTTACCAGTTTATCATAGTTTCATGCATTTTACTTGATATATTTTACATTGTCTGTTCTCTACCTATATTTTAACTTTTGAAGGTAGTTAACCTAACTAAAGAAAAATATCTCTGACTAAAAAGGAATAATAATTATAGATACCTCATAAAATTATTTACAGGATTCAATGAATCATTACAAAACAAATGATAGTGCTGGCATATAGTGATTGCTGAATTAATTTTATTTTGTTTGCTACCTTTCTTCTTCTTCCCTCTTCTCCTTCTTATTATAATTATTATTAATAGCATAAATAATTTTAATATACATGAGTGTAAATCATTTAATATATATATGTAGATGTTTAGATTTTGTTCCCAACACCCTGGTGATGGTGACTATTTGATTTCATTCAAATACCAAATAAAATCAAAATTTTCTAATAACATTCATTTCTATTACCTGGTAAGAGTGAAATTTCAGAATTTCAAATCTATTCCAACATCTTTCCATCAAACTAAATGCTCTATTTCTCTTCAAAAGTTAATACCTTCTACTCAAAATTATAATCATTAAGCCAGATGTTTTTATGTCATCCAAGTGCATTTGAACAAAATATTTGAATTTACAGAATATTCTAAAGCGATATTCAGCTTTTTCAAATTTACTGAGTTTAACATTTAAAAAATTTTAATATGAGAATAAAAAAGGAAAAATAATTGTAATGAAGGAAAGAGTGTTTTGAGAGAGTATGAATAATAGAAAGCACTGATAATTTTATTCTTTTAATGTTACTGGTACTTTCATTTACCAGAGAAAAAGATAACCTTTTGAATAGCATCCTTCAAGGCTTGCTTCACTTGCTGGTTCCTCAAGGTATATATAAATGGATTCATCATAGGAGCAACAGAAGTATTCAGAATAGCTACTCCTTTGGTCAAAGATGCCTTTTCTTTTGCTGAAGGATTGGCATACATGAATATGCAGCTTCCATAAGAGATGGAAATGACAATCATGTGAGAGGAGCATGTAGAAAATGCTTTTTTTCTCTGGCTGGCAGAAGGCAGTTTCAGAATTGTCCTAGTGATGAGTGTGTAGGATAGAATTATTAATGCTAAAGTGGACGGCAGAATCACTATTGCAGAGTAAAAACCAATCACTTCCAGGAGCCAAGTGTCTGAGCAGGATAATTGCAAGAGGGGGAAATAGTCACAGGCAAAGTGATCAATGACATTGGACCTGCAGTAATCTAATTGGAGAAAAAGAATAATGGGTGGGAAGATACTTAAGAATCCTGCCAGCCAAGCACAGAGGACGAGCAATATGCAGACTCTACTGTTCATGATGATGGTGTAGTGCAGGGGTTTGCAGATGGCTACATAGCGATCATAGGACATGGCAGTTAGAAGATAAAATTCAGTTACACCCATGAAGATGAAGAAAAACAATTGAGCTATGCAATTATTGTAGGGAATTGTTTTGTCTCTGGTGATAATTGTGCCCAAAAATCTGGGAATACAGACGGTTGTAAAAGATACTTCTAATACAGAGAAGTTCCTGAGGAAGAAATACATAGGGGTCTTTAGATGAGAATCCACCAAGGTGAGAGTGATGATAGTCAAATTTCCAGAGACACTTAATATATATGTGATAATTAAGAAGAAAAAAATCACAGTCTGAAGCTCTGGATCATCTGATAGTCCTAGAAGAATGAATTCTGTGGGTACTGTGTGGTTTCTCATTGCTGATCCTTCCCCCACTGTAGAACAGAAAATACATATTTCCCCTATGTAACATAAAACAGTTAAAACAAAATTGATGATAGAGCATAAATTTTTTTAAATTTCTATGATGATAAATAGTCTATAAAATTCCAAACACAGTTCCCTTCAGCCACTCTCTCCAATTTCCATTTGACCTTACAATCAAGTAATGAATATTAGCTCAGGTTAAATAAAACCTTTTCTTTGAACATATACATACCACAAAAAAGAGTTTGTGCTAATATTTAAACAAAAGCTATTTCTTCTTCTGTTTCTTTAAATTAACCCTGTAATTATCCTTTAAAATATTTATCTCCTTTTAAAAATATGAAAATGGCCCTACCTCAGTAGATTGAGCGTGGGCCTGTGAACCAGAGGATCACAGTTTGATGCCCAGTCAGGGCACATGCCTGGGATGTAGGCCAGTTCTCAGCAGGGGATGCAACAGAGGCAACCATATGTTGATATTCCTCTCCCGCTCTCTTTCCCTTCCTCTCAAAAGATAAATAAATAAAATCTAAATATATATATATATGAAAATATTCTAAGTGATTTTTTCTTTTTCTCAATATTATAAAAATAGTCTATATTGTGGATAATCTAAATAACAGAATTTAAAAGTTTACAGAGGTTAGTTTGGCCAATCATCACATTTTATATTTTGAGGATTACATAGTTTAGGAGATTTTTACAAAGTGAAACAACTAGTCAACATGGTAATCATCTCACCCTAGAGCATACCTGGTTATTCATGGGAATGCTTTGCTGGCCTTGTCTTCTACATTACTTTCTTAAGGGTTTGGTTGGTGCTATTAGTCTCTCCACAACATTTTTTTCCCTTTCCTGATAGAAAGGTCAGAACAAGAAAGGCAAACTTTTATTATTAAAAATAAATAATCACCTAGAAACAGTTTAATCTATACAATGTACAATTCTTTTTTTGTTTGTTTTCATTATTGCTATAGCCTAGAAATAAGTGGACAAAATAACACTTACTGAGGAGATATTCTTTCTAATAGGGAATAATCCTATTAGAATCTTATTTCTATAGTAGAATACCATTGAACTTAGAAAAATGTAACTGAACAATCCAAAACTTATTTCTGAGTTCTTGCTTTAGAATTCAATTAAAAGTTTTCTTGATAGTAAACAATTATTTAACTTTTAATATTGAAGTGGATGTAAATCCACAAATACATATGCAAATAATATCTTTAAACATTTGAATAAAGTAGAATATTATATTGAAGAATAGCAGATTTACTTACTTCTTGCTTCTTCTTGATTAGTCTAAAATTTAATTGTCTAATTGGCTTAAACATTTCCATAATTTCAGAGCTGATAAACTGAGTTAGAAATTTATTTGATTTTATTATACTATCAAAGTAAATGTGATTTAACTTTCTCATGGTAGCATAGTTCTCTTCTTAGACTAGTAATATTTGATAATATCTTTTATTCCTGGTATTATAAAATTTTTGGAACATATTATTATCATACAGTTTATTCCTGTTTTTTGTTTCTCACCCAAGATCAATGCACTAACTCAGTTACACCTGGTTAGACAAGGAAATAAAACACATTTGTTAAAGATTTTCTTTGTATTTATGCAAATATTTCAAATAAATATTTTGTAATTCTATGCTTATACACCTATAAAATTTAAGTAATGTTTTCCTAAAAATAAAATTTAAGTAATGATATTTTTCTGCAAATGCTGTATTAAAAAATAGAAAATAAGAATGTTCTTCTCTATGTCATATATGTCATACAGGTAGAACTGGACTTATTTTATGTGTCTTTTTTTTGGCTCAGGGGAGTTCATTAAGTAAACAGAGTGCCAAGGAAAGGCATCATTAAAAGATATGTTGAATCATGTTTATAAATATTGATAAAATTTAAACAAAATGATTGAGGTAAATGGGGCAAATATATAAACAAGATGTGATATTGAGTGTGTGAAGTTTGATTTAGAATATAACTCTTCTATGATTGTACAAGGAGTCCATATTTTTCTCATAGAAAATTTTGGACTTAACCTCAACAGTTTTTTACTATGCCAAAATGAAATGATAGGAAACACTGTTTTGAATTTCTAGTATTACTTGTCTTCTGAAATGGAAAACATTGAAAACCAGTAAGAAGTTTATCCCAATATTGACTCTGAATTCAGAGAAACCTTTCCCATGGCCTATGACTAGTTATAGCAATATTTGCTATGAGTTGCTGACTACATTTCTTTACCATATCATTTACTTTCATTAAATCCTAATGTTAAAATTTTTTGCCTATATTTGTCATATGACATCTTCTCATTGTGAGAATATTTATAAACCAAGAACATAAATACTTGGAAATCAGGCATTCAGTATTTTTAACTTCTTTATTTTCACATTTTCTGCAATGGAAGATACAAATTTTATAACTAGAATATAATACTCATTTACCATATATACACATGTGTAATATGAACTTTCCCTTTAGCAATTTAGCCATATTTTCTTTACATTGTAAATATGAACATAAACCATGTATGCCAGGATGAAAATTATTTATAGAACTGAAAGATGAATGTATATGAAATTGTGACAGAAGAAAAAAATAAGAAAGGATGAACAAAGCACTAGTTGATACTAGTTGATACATAGACATCAACATGTGTTGACTTTATAATTGATACACATTAAAATAGGCAATAAAAGTATTTATTCAACATGTTTCACTAGAAATAGTGAAATTAATTTTCTTTTTTCCTATTTATTTATTTATTTATTTAAATTGTTGTTTGAGTACAGTTCTCTGTCTTTTACTCCCATCCCAGCCCACCCTCACAGTGCTCCCATTTCCAACCCCCCTAGTTTTTGCCCATGTGTCCTTCATACTTGTTCCTGTAAACCCTTCTCCCTTTCCCCTGAAATTCCCTCCCCTCTCTCTGGTCACTGTCAGCCTGTTCTCTATTTCAGTGTCTTTGGTTATATTTTGCTTGCTTGTTTTTTTTGTTATTGTTGAAATTCATTTTCTACTAATGAACATTGTACTCATTGGTCTTTATTTTACATACACATAGTAAAACTATTTATATTTTGTATCTTAAACTCTTTAATAATAATACACATAGCAATAATTTTTAAGTATAATTTATTGGTTATGCTATTACAGTTGTCCTGATTTTTCCCATTTGTGTCTCTTCCACCCAGTACCCTCCTTCCCTCTAGCAATTCTCCCCTTAGCTCATGTCCATGGGTGGTGCATATAAGTTCTTTGGCTTCCCCATTGCCTGTACTGTTCTTAACATTCCCCTGTGTATTTTGTACCTACTCAGTTATGCTTCTAAATGTCTTCACTTATCCCCTATTCTCCCCCCTCCCAGCTGATAACCGTCCAAATAATCTCCATATCTATGATTATATTCCTGTTCTAGGTGTTTACTTAGATTGTTTGGGTATTTTTTAAAGATTCAGTTGTTCATAGTTGTGAGTTTGCTGTCATTTTAATGTTCATAGTTTTGATTTTTTCTTTTTGTTAAATAAACCCCTTTATGTTTTATTTTCTTTTTTAGTTGTTTTAATTTTTTAAGTTGTTGCTCAAGTACAGTTGTCTCCATTTTGTCCCATCCAACATGTCCCATCCCTGCCTCCCACCCTCTTACCTACCCCTCATTGGCTTTATCCCTGTGTCCTTTATACATGTTCCTTGATGACCTTTCCCTTTCTTTCCTCTGTTGTACCTCTCCTACCTCCCCTTTGTTTGCTGTCAGCTTATTTTTTATTTCAATGTCTGTAGTTATATTTTGCTTGCTTGTTTTGGTGATTAGGTTCCCCTTATAGGTGATACCATATGGTATTTGTCTTTCACTGCCTGGCTTATTTCACTTAGCATAATGCTCTCCAGATCCATCCATGCTGTCACAAAGGGCAGGAGCTCCTTCCTTCTTTCTGCTGTGTAGTATTCCAGTGTGTAAATGTAATGTAGTTTTTTTATCCACTCATTTACTAGTGGTACTTAGGTTGTTTTCAGCACTTGACTAATGTAAATTATGGTGTAAACTTTGGGGTGCATAGGTTCCTTTGAACTGGAGTGTCCGGATCTTTATCACATAAACCCAGTAGTGGTTTTGCTGGGTTAAAAGCAGTTCCATTTTTAATTTTTGAGGAAATTCCATACTGTTTTCCACAGTGGCTGCACCAGTCTGCATTCCAACCAACAGTGCACTGAGGTTCCCTTTTCTCCACAATCACTCCAGCACTTGTTTGTTGATTTGTTTACGGTGGCCATACTGGCCGGTGTGAAGTGGTATGTTGTTGTGGTCTTAATTTACATCCATATAATGGCTAGTGATGCTGAACATCCTTTCATACGTCTCTAGGCCCTCTGTATGTTCTCCATGGAGAGGTGTCTGTTCAGGTCTTTTGCCCATTTTTTAATGGGGTTGTTTGTCTTCTTGGTATGGAGTTGTGTGAGTTCTTTATTTATTTTGGAGATCATTTCCTTGTATGGGGTATCATTTGCAAATATATTTTTGCATATGGTTGGTTCCCTTTTCACTTTACTGTTGTTTTCTTTAGCCATGCAGAAGCTTTTTATTTTGATGAAGTCCCATTTGTTTTTTCTTTCTTTTATGCCCCTTGCTCCAGGGGACATATCAGTGAAAAAAAAATGCTGCATGGAATATCTGAGATTTTTCTGCCTAAGTTCTCTAGAACTTTCATGGTGTCCCAACCTATATTTAAGTCTTGAATTTAAGACTGGTGTCACCAACTTATATTTAAGTCTTATATCCACCTTGAATTTATTTTTGTATATGATATAAGTTGGTGATTGAGTTTCAGTTTTTTGCATGTAGCTGTCCAGATGTCCCAACACCATTTGTTGAAGAGGCTATTTTTACTCAGTTTTATGCTTGTGCCCCCTTTGTTGAGAATTAATTGACCATAAAGACTAGGGTTTATTTCTGAGCTCTGTTCAGTTCTATCAGTCTGTATGTCTGTTCTTATGCCAGTACCATACTGTTTTGATTACAGCAGGCTTATAATATAGTTTGATATCAGGAATTGTGATCCCTTTATTTTTCTGCTTTATTTTTCTTTCTCAAAATTGCTGCAGCTATTCAGGGACATTTATGGTTCCATATAAATTTTTGAAATGTTTGTTCTATATCTGTGAAATGTATCATTGGTATTTTAATAGGATTGTGTTAAATTGATTTGGGTAGTATGGACTTTTTGATGGTGTTAATTCTTCGTACCGTGAACAACATATATGCTTCCATTAATTTGTGTCTTCCTTAATTTCTTTCTTTAGTGTTGTGTTGTTTTCTGAGTATAGGTCTTTCACCTCCTTGGTAAGATTTATTCCTAGGTTATTTTATTTTTCTTGTTGCTATAGCAAAATGAAATTTTTTTCTTGATTTTTGATTCTAATATTTTATTGTTGGTTTATAAAAATGCCTTCAATTTCTTTTTAAAATAATTATAACATTTTATTTTGAAAAAAATTATTTTAATTCTTGTTCAAGTACCGTTTTCTGTCTTTTACTCCCATCCCAACCACCCTCCCCAGTGATCCCCACCTCTCTCCCATTTCCACCCCTCTTAGTTTTTGTCCATGTGTTCTTTATAATTGTTCCTGTAAACCTGTTCCCTTTTTCCTTGAAATTCCTTCTCTTCTCCCCTCTGGTCATTGTAAATACCTTCAATTTCTGAATATTGACTTTGAATGCTGCTGTTCTGCCAAATTCAGTTATTAGGTCAAGAAGTTTTTTGGAGGAGTCTCTACAGTCTTCTATCTACAGTATCATAACACCTGCAAACAGTGACAGTTTTACTTCTTACTTTCCAATTTGGATATTTTTATTTCTTTTTTATGTCTGATTGCTGTGACTAGGACTTCCAATATATGTTCAATGGAAGTGGTGAAAGTGGACACCCTTGTCTTGTTCCTCATCTGAGGAGGAAAGCTTTTAGTTTTGCCTCTTGAGTCTGATCATGAATCATTGATATCATCACGTGATTTTTGTCTTTCTTTTTGTTTATGTGATTTATTACATTTATTGATTTGCTAATGTTGTACCATCCTTTCATTCCTGGGATGAGTCCCACTTGATCATGGTGTATGATCTCTTTAATGTGTTGCTGGATGCAGTTTGCCAATATTTTGTTGAGGATTTTGGCATCTATGTTCATCAGTGACATTGGCCTGAAGTTTTCTTTCTTTGTTGTGTGTTGCATCCATCAACCACAAGAACAAATGTCGGAGACTTTCAGGGTTTCAAAGATATTACTTTATTGGCCAAGTTTAACTTGCGCAGGGGCGAACTCTCAAAGTGTCCAGAGACACGGTGCCCGCAGGGGCTGCAAACGAGAGTCGCGCCCAGCGCTTACAGCTAAGTCCTTATATAGAGGCAAGCAAGCAAGCGTTGCACAGAAGCAGATGTGGTGGTTAGCTATTGGCTTACAGAGCCCGTGTGCGGGAACAGGGTGGGGTCTGATTCACCTGAAAGGAAAATTTTGAAACTAAACAGATGGCAATCAACTTACAGGATGTTTGCTAGGGACGCAGGCTCCTTGGGGCTGAGACTATTTTCTTGTTCCCAACATTCCCCCGTTTTCTTTGGGGGTATGTCAAACCCTTGACTCTTCTTCATTTGGGATGATCAGGGGTCCTAGGACAGGGGCTGGGAAGGAGAGAAGAGTGTCCTGCCACTAGGAGGACGCTCCTGCCCTGGCCCTGGGCCATAGTCTGTCTTTAAGTCTATTTATGCATTGTAAGTTTTCTTCAACTAAGCCACTTTTATTAACAAAATAGTAACACTCTTCTCCTAGGAATATATAGGTCCCCCCTGTTCTTGGATTCAGAGCATTAATGAGGTTTCTTTCCTCATTATTTTTCTTTTCCTGTGATTAACTATTAGGAGGGGTTCTGAGATTCCTTTTTCCTTTTGGAATCATATAAAGGACAATGGATGAAGGTCTCATCTTCTTATAACTACTTCAGGCTGGACATGGACATTGTCCTACCTACCCTTGGGTCAGGGGTACCCTGAAAGAGGAGGAGGTGGGTGCAGCACAGAGGGAGTCCTTCCTGCAAGGGGAAGGACCTTACAGGGTCCTGGTCAGTTGGTTGTCACCAGGAAGTTGCAGGCTTGGTGTCCAAAGGCTGGCACTACTGGACCGTTGGCCTTCTGGTCAGGTCATATTCTGGAGGTGACAGATTAGGCAAGTCATAGGCATATGGCCTATGTAAACAGGAGAACACACAGGTTAATTCACACAATAATTTCCAAACCAGTTGCTGTGCCTGTGAGACTGTCTTTTGGGATGATATTCCATTGCAAGGTCCTTCCTGAAATGACATTTAACAGTGGCAATTTGACAGGTCCTTTGCACCTGTAAATTGTACATCTTTGGTGACATCACAAACCAGGTTTCAACTCTTAAATGAAAATAAGACAGTTTTAAGATAGTTAGCTGCGCCATTCTGATATCCAATACTGAACATAGTGATTTTCCTAGAACTATAATTTTTCTCCTTAAGATCACCCTCACTGTTATTACAGGGACTACTTTAGGTCCCACTTTTGATTTTGACTGTTCATTTGCATAAACACACCAAGAGCAGCCTGGATCACTTATGATCCTTAAGTCCGCTTTGCTGGAACTCACACAGGGAACCTTCAGATTGACTTCTCAGTCTGCCCCTCAGGGCACAGAAGTAGAGCCACACATCGGCCATCTGGCTTCGCCTGTACCAGTCATTTCACTCAAATCCTTAAGCCTCCATTGTGCCTATAGGTTCCTTTTAGCCATCTTTCAGGAAGGCAACCTTCGTTCCTTCCCCGGAAAGACTGGCACGAACCACACAACTAACCAATGTACCAGGCTTTTCTCGTGGGCGTTTGCTAGCTTCACAGGTCAATCCCAGTTCCTCTGAGCTCTCTGGTAATGACCAGAACCCATACATGCCTCCTTCAGGTGTGACATTCCAGTCAAAGTCTTGGTTAACAAAACCATTATTAATGACTGGTCTTGTTGGTTTTATGCAAAGAAACTTTACGTCATTATTCATTCCTTCAGAATGCCAAATTCTGGAGGGATCAGGTAGGGAGAAAAACACAAAGCTTGAAGGAAATCTTTCTCTTTCTAATACCCATCAAGATGCATCTCCATGCCTTATACCTTCTATTACTAATATCATATAATTTCTTTCCAAAATTTTCACATTTCCATTTATTTTTATAACTTCCCACAGAATTTCTGCAATATTTGCAAACCTTCTATAGCCTTTTTACCTATCCAGATTTATCCATAATTCTATTTTAATCTCTGTTCCTTTCCCACACTGGGAAGGACTGTACTTAAACTCAATATCTGGCAGCTAAAAGTCCCTAGATTTGCAGGGACATTTTTTCACCTTTCTGAAGCCTAGACCTTGCAAACACCCTGTAAATCAGATGGTCAGCCTTGGACCTCAGTTCATGACCTTCAAAACTAGAGCTATTCTTATTAAAACCAGTTACACAGAGAATTTGACTGCTGCAGGGTCCACACAGCATCAGCACACAGCTAAGCAGGTTTACAGAAGCTAGAAAGCAGGGCTACTGATAGGGTAATGTTCTTTTGTTCTTACTTCTTAGTTACTTAGTTGTTTACTCCTCTTTATCTTAGTGGCTCAGTAAACGGACTCAGTCCCTCTGACTTGTCTGGGCTTGTCTAAACAGGTCTCCTGCTACATCTCCCCCCTTTATCTATTCTGAGGATGGGAGGAGGTCTCCTGAAGACTTAGGGGCATTCCTAATTTTATGCAATGCCAGCGGCAGCAAATCTGTCCAAGGTCATCCAGTCTCCTTCTCAGTGAATGATTTTAGATCCCTGGCCAGGGCCTCTCCGAGGGAAGTGGGAGAGTTTCTGAAGCTCTGTGGCAGCCTGGTCTGGGTCTAAGCCAGCTAGGCTGAGGTCTGTAGGTGACTGTAACCCTGGTCTTTGTTGCCTGCCAGTGGGCTTTTTCTCTTCCCTTTCAGATACGGATACAGAACAAAATCCAAAACACAGAGTTCCAAAATAACACACAGGCATTCTCTTGCACCAGTGTGTCCACTGGTGCCTCACAGAGACATGCTCCTTCAGGCCCAGTCTCATGGCAGAGACATGCTGCTTTGCCTCAGGCTGAAGCACTCGTCAGCCCCAATTGACCCTTCCTGGGTCCCAGGTGGCAAAGGCATTTTCCCCAACTGGCTACGGGCGACCTTTCCCAGGTCTTACAATACAGGTTTCTGATCAGAGATAGAACCTCATGTGAGAAATTTGCTCTTTTCCCACGAAACCAGAAAACAAGTAGTTGAGGTTTCCTTTACTTTAGGTTTAAACCTTTCACATCTTTTATACATATTTTACTTATCTAGATTTATCTATCACTCTTTTTTACTCTTGGTTCCTCTGCCTCGGGATCAAGGGGTGAATATACCCTATATGCTTCCACAAGCCCCTCCAGGAACGCTGCTGGGGATTCCCCTGTGCCCTGGATGACTTCACTGACCTTTCAAAGCCTACTAAAGTTGGTAGGCTTTCCCACAGCTGACCCAAGCTCCCCCCCCCCCCCAGCAGAGCCTGGCGACACTGGAGGAGCACGTCCCTTCCCCCAGTAGCACCAGAGTCCCAGGTCAGGGGCCGAGATGGGAGATCAGCCCTTGGGGTTTCTCAGAGAACGGGGGACTCCGGTGTTTCCAATTACATAAGTCACCGGTGGAAAAGGGCACATAAACCAGATGGGGAGGCACCTGCGGAGGAGTATCTGGTGCTGGCGGCACTTCCGGGAGAGGCAAAATGGCGGGGCCTCTTGTCCCTCCAGCAAGGGGAGGGTGTCACTCTTGCTCCATAGGTTTTTCACCCGCGGAGCCACAAGCACAGTCACTCTTACAAATACACAGACAAACATCCAAACAAATAACACAGTTCCACGAACACACAGACCATCAGACGCGCCCGGCACACAAACTGAAACTAAACGCAGTGCAGCGCGGCACAGGGGGGAGGGAAACCTAACGTGACCGGTCACAATTCAAATTACCAAAACCAAATTTCAGAGGGTGGCGTTCCACCTCTGAAAGTACCTGGTAGGTCACAGGTGGCGTCCCACCCACCACACCAGGGTTATTTGCTCCAGAGCACCAAAACCAAAAGAGGATCCTCACCAAATACTTATTCAGCCCGGGCTGCCACTTGGTCTCCAATCCCAAGCTTTGCCGAGGGAGATCTCGCTGGGGCCTCCAAATGTTACATCCACCAACCACGAGAACAAATGTCGGAGACTTTCAGGGTTTCAAAGATGTTACTTTATTGGCCAAGTTTAACTTGCGCAGGGGCGAACTCTCAGAGTGTCCAGAGACACGGTGCCCGCAGGGGCTGCAAACGAGAGTCGCGCCCAGCGCTTACAGCTAAGTCCTTATATAGAGGCAAGCAAGCAAGCATTGCACAGAAGCAGATGTGGTGGTTAGCTATTGGCTTACAGAGCCCCTGTGCGGGAACAGGGTGGGGTCTGACTCAACTGAAAGGAAAATTTTGAAACTAAACAGATGGCAATCAACTTACAGGATGTTTGCTAGGGACGCAGGCTCCTTGGGGCTGAGACTATTTTTCTGGTTCCCAACATTGTGCCTCTATCTGCTTATGAAATTAGGATGATACTGTCCTCATAAAAAGAGTTTGGGAGTCTTCCATCTTCTTAGATTTTTTGAAATTTTTTGAGAAAAATAGGGGTTAGCTCTTCTTTAAATGTTTTGTAAAATTCTCCTATGAAACCATCTGATCCAGGGCTTTTGTGTGATGGGAATTTTTTTATTATTGCTTTGATTACATCAGCTGTTATTGATCTGTTCAAGCTTTCTGGTTCTTCATTCCATTTCGAGAGATTACATTTTTTCTAGAAATTGGTCCATTTCACCTAGGTTTTCAAATTTCTTGCATACAATTCTTCATAGTAATTTCTTACAATCCTTTGTATTTCTGTGGTGTCAGTTGTAATCTCTCCTCTTTCATTTCTGATTTTGTTTATTTAGGTCCTCTCTCTTTTTTCTTGATGAGTTTGCTTAAAGGCTTGTCGATTTTGTTTTTCTTTACAAAGAACCAGCTCCTGGATTTATTGATGCTTTGAATTGTTCTCTTGGTCTCTATGCTGTTTACTTCTGCTCTGATGTCAGTTATTTCCTTCCTTGTACTTGCTCTGGGCTGTCTTTGTTCTTGTAGATGTAGGGTTAGGTTGTTTATTTGAAAAGTATCTGGCATTTTAGTTAAGCTTGTATTGCTGTGAACTTCCCTCTCAGGACTACCTTTGTTGGGTCCCATAAGCTATGAGTGTTGTAGGTTAATTTTCATTGGTTTCCAAAAATTTTTTGATTTCTTACTAGATCTCATTATTGGCCTATTCATTGTTTAATAGCATGCTGTTCAATCTCCATGAATTTGAGTGTTTTTGAGTGTTTTCCTTGAGGTTGGTTGCAGTTTCAGGCCCTTAGGGTATGAGAAAATCCTTGATATATTTCAATTTTCTTGAATTTGTTGAGGCTTGTTTTGTGTCCTGTGATGTGGTCTATCTTTGAAAATGTTCCACGTGCTTTTGAAAAGAATGTGTGTTTTGCTGCTTTGGGATGAAAGGCTGTATATCCATTTTTGACAGTGGGTGTTAAAATCCCCTAGTTTAAGTATGCTGCTACCTATATATTTTAGAAATCTTACAAGATTTTGCTTATGCATTTGGGTTCTCTTATGTTGGGTGCATATATGTTTACAAAGGTTATTTCTTCTTGATGAACTCTTCCCTTGAGTATTATGAAGTGTCCTTCAGTGTCTCTTTTTATGGTTTCTGTTTCAAAGTCTATTTTGTCTGATATAAGTATTGCTACCCCAGCTTTTTCTTTTTCTGTGTATTTGCTTGGAATATTTTCCACTTCACTTTCAGTCTGTGTAGGTCTTTTTTCTGAGGCAGGTCTCTTTTAGGGAGTATATGTGTGGGTCATGTTTTCATATCGTGTATCTACCCTATGTCTCTTGATTGGAGTATTAATTCATTAACATTTAAGGTTATTACTGATAGATACTTATTTATTATTTCCCATCTTTTCCTGTGTTCCCCTCTCTGTCAGTATTTTCCTTCCTCTTTGTATAGCAGCACCTTTAGCATCTCCTGCAGTGCTAGTTTGGTGGAGGAGTATTCTTTCAGCCTTCTTTCATCTGGGAAATTCCTTATTTCACCTCCTATTGCAATTGAGAGACTTGCTGGGTAGAGTCTGCTGAGTGTTGGTTGCCTGCCTTTGCTTTTCATTAGTTGGAATATTTCTTGCCAACATCTCCTGGCTTGCAATGTTTCTGTTGAGAAGTCAGCCATTAGTCTTATTGTAACAGGGTGCAGCTGGGGCTCTCCCCAAAGAGGGATTTTTAATGGGGTCCAGAACTCAGAGTGTCCATGAAATATAAAAAATATAGAATGTCCTCAAGCTCTAAGTCTGAACTGGGTGATGGGGCACATGGAGCAGGGACATTGAGTTATTTGGCACATCAACAGTTTTTCAAATAACCTCTAGAATGGTTATTTAACATATCTACAACTTTTGACTGGTTTCATGGATATGTTAAATAGCTGTGGCTGTGCTTTGAACCAGGGAGTTGGGAGTGACTTTTACCCAGGATGTAACTGGGAGGCAACTCCCCCTGCTTTTAGCACTTGCGTGAGAACTTGGAGATGGTTGACTCTACACCATGGGCCCATACCTGCCTGGACTTACTATGGAAGCCCAGAAAGGCTGGAAAAATATAGAAGTTCTGGCAGGTGTAGCCAATTGTGGGAGGAGTTGGAAATGGGGATGCAGGGGAAGATTGGTGCCAGGATTTAAACCCTGGCACATGCAGGTTGGAGTCACTATGCTTTGATGCTCCTTTTGCAACGAAGCTTAAGAAGCTGAAAGCAAGATGTAGCAGCAATGCAGAGCTCTCTCTTAGCAGTTTGAAAGAATGCAGGAGAGACATTGTGGGAAGGAAAGGGGTAAAAGGACTCCTGCTGGTGAGCCATGAGGAGGTGCTACGTGGGTTTGGATTAAGAACTGGAGATTCCGGCAACGCAGCTGATGGTGCTGGGAACTGTGGGAGGCCTGACAACTGAGAATGAATTACTATGAAGAACTTGAGGTAGCTGAGCCACAGACTTCTTTGCTTTCTTGAGATAGGGTACCCCTGACTGGGAAAAGGGTGGGATGGAAGACTGTGTGTGTTTTGGGGTGTTTTCAGGGACTATAGAATTTTAACACATATATTAAGTCATCACTCTGTCTGTATAATGTTCAAACAAATAGTTCCTTTTCTTTCCACCATCTCTGGCGATGAAAGCTATAATTACCTGGCGGTAGTCAAGGCAAACCTAGTACAGGGTCACCCCTAGAGAAGGGGGGGGCTCATTTAACAATAGTATATTGTCTCCTCAACAGGTCCATTCTGTAACATTATCAGAGCTCCGTTGTATGTTACCTTTTGTTTCTCCTTCACTGCTTTCTCTTCACAACTTGGCATTTTAATTATGATGTGTCTTGGAGTAGCCCTCTTTGGGTTCATCTCAATTGTGCTTCCTGAACTTGTGTGTTTTTTTCCCCTCTTCAAGACCACAAAGTTTTTTGTTATTATATTTTAAAACAGGGTTTCTATCCCTTACTCCTTTTCTTCTCCTTCTGGTATTCCTATGATTCAATTGTTGCACTCCATATTGTCTTGCAGTTCCTTTATGCTATCGTCATATTTTTTTAGTCATTTTTCATGCAGCTGCTCTAGCTGGGTATTTCTTTCTACCTTGTCTTCCAGCTCACAGATTTGGTCTTCTACTTCATCCAGCCTGTTTGTAATTCTTTCTAATGTGAATTTTATTTCAAAAATTGTGTTCTTCATTTCTTCCTGGTTTTTGTTTATAGTTTCTATTTTCTTTTTCATACTATTGTGGTTCTTATTCAGTTTCTTTTAGTTGTCTATGAGTTCCTTGAGCATCATTATAACCAATTCTTTTGAGTTCTCTATCTGAGAGCTTGCCTGCCTCCATTTCATTTACCTCTTTTAGTGGAAAGTCTTCCTTTTCTTTCAATTGTGGATTCTTTCTTTGTATCCCCATTTTAGGTGACTTTTTTGTTTGTTTCTGTTCCTCCTGATCTCTGCTTGCTAGCTGTCTTTGTAGGATGAACTTTTATGGTAGGAGTTCTGTGAGACTCAGTGATATGATCTCTTTTATCTCCTTGTCTGGATGCTCTAGGTTTGCCCTTTCTTCCCTTTGTGTAGGCTCTCTTGTTGTTCTTGGGTTTTACCTGTTGGGAGTTCCTTTGTTGGTAGATTCTCTCCTCCAGTGTGTTTAGTGGTATGAATAACTCCCACCTCATCTTGTGTGTGATCAGGGGCTAGGCAAAGGCAAAATGGATTAAGACAGTGGGAGAGTATTTTATGAGATTTAAAGTACCAACAATTATAAAACAGATAGGAGATCATTTGGAGAAGTACAGCAATAACCATGATATTTCACCCAACCAGCCACTTTTCATAAAAGGTGAAAAAGAGATAAGACTCCTATCAGAGGAGAAAAAGAATGTGAGCTGACTTTAGATACAGAGTGCTTATGGGAGGTTAGACAGTGAGATATAGTGAGAGTAAAGCTTACCAAATTGGCACAGTGTGTGAGAAGATAAAGTTAACCATAACAGAAATAAAGCTCAGGAAGATAGTAAAGTAGACCAAGGCCAGTGAAGGATGATGTGTAGGAATTAGAACAACAATAATATGACAAGAATTGTATGATCTAAATAAAAAGAATAAAAAGTAAAAGAACAACAGTAGTGTGTTATTGGAATACAAATTAAGTGAAGGAAGAGAATTTAAAATGCAATATGAAAGGGAGACAAAAGAAAACCAGTCAAACATTAAAATAAAAAACTAACAAAAATATTAAGCAAAAAGAAGAGAAATTAAAGAATAATAATAACATAACAACAAAAAATAAAAATAAAGAGTAAAAAATAAAATGCAAGTTCTATAGGATAGCAGAGTGAATTTTGTCTGAGTTTTTGGCATTAGCCTTCTGATTTCTAAAATAAGTCCCTTTAACATTTCATATAACAAGGGCTTGGTGATGATGAACTCCTTTAGCTTTACCTTTTTGGGAAAGCGCTTTACCTTTTCTGGGTAGCACTTTACCTGCTGTTCCATTCTAAATGATAGCTTTGCCACCAGGAGAAATCTTAGTTATAGGTCCTTGCTTTTCATCACTTTGATACTTCTTGCCAGTTCCTTCTTGCCTGCAAAATTTCTTTTGAGAAATCTGCTGATAGTCTTGTGGGTGCTTCTCTATAGATAATCCTCTTCTTTCCTCTTGCTGCTTTTAAGATTCTCTATTTTTAACCATTGGTGTTCTAATTATCATGTGTCCTGGTGTTGCCTTCTTTGGGTTGAACTTTTTTGGAACTCTCTGTGCCTCCTGGACTTGAATGTATATTTCCTTTGCAAAATAAAAGACATTTCATTATTTACTTTTCAATATCTTGCTCTTCTTCTTCTCCTTCTGGCATCCCTATGATTCTGATGTTGGCACATTTGAAGATGTACCAGATTCTTCTCATTCTCTCCTTGTTTTCTTGAATTCTTGTTTCTTCATTCTGTTCTGGTTGACTATTTCTTCCTTATGTTCCAAATCGTTGATTTGAACCTCGGCTTCTTTCCACTGTTGGTTCCCTTTGAATTTTTCTTCATTTCGCTTAAAGTGTGGCCTTCATTTCTTCCCTTATGCATTTGTCGTACACAATGAAATATCTAAGCATCCTTACCACCAGTGTTTTGAACTCTGCCTCTGATATGTTGGCTATCTCTGTTTCACTTAGTTGTTTTTTGTTTGTTTGTTTTTTGTTGTTGTTTTTTACTTTTGACTTGTTCTTCCATTTGGGCCATATTTCTTTATCTCTTCAATTTGGCTGTCTCCCTGTGTTTCTTTCTGTGTACTGGGTGGAACTCCTTTGACTCTACCTTTTTATGGCCTTTACAACCTGTTATGTTGTAAAGGGCAGAGCCTTAGGTATTCACCAGGGTGGGAAACCTGTTTTGTAGCATTGTATAGGAGGGAGGGGTCTGAGAGGGAACAATGCCATTTGCTGGGCTCTTGCCCTATTTCCAATCACTTCCCCCACTTCCTGTATGCAACTGGCATCCTTCTAGCTGCTGCTCTGGTGCTAGAATCCCAGAGTAGGTGGGTTTGTGTACATTCTAGGGCCATGTGTGTCCTTTAAATGGATTCTCCTGAGAGACTGGCAGTTTCTTCTACCACACCAACCTCCACTGGTTTTTACAACCAGAAGTTATGAGGTTTTATATTCCCACCACTGGAACCTATGCTTCATGGACTAGCCTGTGGCTGGAATGGCTTGCTCCCCTTGTATCCTCCCAGTTTTTAGCTGCCACAGGTGAATGCAAGACTGCCTGTTTTGCTGGCTGCTGCTACCACTGCCTTGCTGCCACTGCCTTACTGTCATTGCCACACTGTGTCCTCCCCACCTGGCTCCCTGTACCCATCTGGATGAATATTTCTTCTTGAAATATTGGTTGTGAGACTTCCATACAGTTATATTTTCTGGCAGTTCTGGTTGTATTTTGTTTTAAGAATAGTTGTGATCCTTCTCATGGTTGTGTAAGGAGGTGAAGTATGTCTAACAACACCTCCATCTTGCCCAGGAATCCCACGGAGTGATAACTTTTGATATTTTATTGATTAGCAGGCATTGGCTATGCACTCAAGTTACCTCATTTTTCTCCAAACAAAAAAATCTTTGAGGTATATATTATTATTATTCATATAAAGAATGTGACACAGAAAGAAGTTAGTTATGTATTTTGTCTTCAAATACATATATATTTGTGAGCAATGCAGTCTTTATGGGTTTTCTTAGATGAAATGGTAGTGAGTTTCTAGTCCATGAAGCATTGCATTTTATTTGAAAATTCTCTTAGATATGTTTCATTTCCATTATGTCTTTTCTCAGACCCATAGGTGCTGACTTTTCTGTCTGTCTTACTTGATCATTTTTTTCTACCTTTATTTTTATTCCTAGTCGCTAATAGCTTTCTATCTTTATCTAAGCTTCCTAAAAACTTACTTTTAATTTAGACTGATTTATACCTATTACACTTCTATCCACAAGCAAGCAGGTCTTCTGCTTTTAAATATTGTATCCAATTATGTCCAGGGAAGTATGAGGTTGAACAGTGACTAGGCTTTAAGGCAATGAAATACGTAATTCTATTCCCAGGTTTCACTCTCTATAGATAATGGAGGAAGAAATTCAATTACTAATAATATTTTGCCACAACACATTGAAAATACAAAAATAAAATTTATCAAATTAGAATGGTTAAAGGATTTAGATATTTTTAGACTTCTCTGAAATATATGCAAACTTGCCACAATATTATTGACTGTACCCCCCTTCACCTTTTCTACTCATCCTCCACTGCTACCTCTCTCATAAACATCCCCTTTGGTCTCTGTTTCTATGAATGTGTTTTTGTTTTGTTTTCTTTGTTCAACTGTTTTTTTAAAATAATTTTTTAATTTAATTCTTGTTCAAGTACAGCTTTCTGTCTTATATTCCCAACCCTGCCCGCCCCCCGCCCCATGCTCCCCACCTCCCTCCCATCTCCACCCCCCACCCTTAGTTATTGTCCATATGTCCTTTATACTTGTTCATGTGAGTCCATCCCCTTTTCCCCTATGATTCTCTCCCCTCTCCCTTCTGGACCCTGTCAGCCTGTTCCCTATTTCAGTGTCTTTGGTCATATTTTTCTTGCTTGTTTGTTTCGTTTAGATCCCTGTTAATGGTGATATTATATGGCATTTGTCTTTCACCGCCTGGCTTATTTCGCTGCAGAAAGGAAGAAGGAACTACTTACTTCCCTTTGCAACATCATGGATGGAACTGGAAAGCATTATGCTGAGTGAAACTGTTTTGTTTTTTAAATTCTATGTATTAGTAAAACCATGCAATATTTGTCTTTCTGTGACTTATTTCACTTAGCGTAATGCCCTCTAGTTCCATATCTGTTGTTGCAAATGGCAAGATTTCTTTTTTTGTAGTCCAGTAATATTATATATACATAATATAATATAATATAATATAATATAATATAATATAATATAATATAATATAATATATATATGCACACACATATACATGTTCTTTATCCATTCATCTATCAATGGATACCTAGATTGCTTTCATATATTGGCTATTGTAAATAATGCTTCAATCAACATAGAGGATGCATATATCTTCTCAAACTAGTGTTTTTGTCTCCTTTGGATAAATACCCAGGAGTGAGGTTCCTGGGTTATATGGTAGATCTATGTTTAGTTTTTTGAGGAATCTCCATACTGTTTTCTATGGTGGCTACACCAGTTTTCAATCCCACCAGCAGTGCACAAGGGTCCCTTTTTCTCTACATCCTCACCAACACACTCTTCATTGACTTTTTGATAATAGCAATTTTGCCCTTGTGAAGTGGTTTTTAACTTACATTTTCCTGATGATTAGTGGTGTTCAGCATCTTTTCATATGTCTATTGGTCAATTCTCTAGTTCTCAGAGGTTATTTTTAGCAAGAAATGTTATTTAGAGCCCAGGATCTGGATGCTTTGTTGGCTCTTCAGTATTCAGTTATCATTCTTTGGAACTTTCATAGGACAGAGAGAGAAAATACATTTACATAAATAATAGTCTCACACTAATATTTCTTATTCCAGTCCATCAGCATAGAATTTTTCTACTCTTTTTATACCACATTTGTATCTCTTTTCCTCGTTGGAGCTAGTGCGAGACCTAGATCCAACAATCTACTTACAATTACTCAATTCTACAACACACACACAAAATAGGTTCTGAATTGTTATAGTTCTGTTATTTTTTTAAGATCTAAATAAAGTTCAAAATTTTTTGCAGTGTCTGTCTTCCTGATGGCCTATTGTCAAAACACTATCATGAAAAGTTATTTGTATCAATTCTTTCTTCTTCCCATCCAATGGTTGCTGATTTATTTTATAATTATGTTCACTTGTATAGGGTTTCTCCCATTCTTGCTCATTTAATTTTGTCTTTGGCATATGTGAAACAATAAGAATATTTTAAAAGTTAGAACTATTCAAATAGGTAAACTCAAAATGTATCACTTATATTTTTACTATATTAATCTTTCTGCCTTCCTGCCCCAGTGCATATTTTGATTATAGAAAGTATATTTTATACTTAAATATTTCTTTGATTAGTCCTTTCATATTGCTTATTTCCCCAAATTTCTGAATCATTCCTGCATGTTTGATTTTTCCAGATGAAATTTAGTATTGATTTTAGAATGAGTGCTCTTCCATTTGGGTCAAATGATCGAGAAATTCTAATGTTATTTAAAGTGTCAGTGACAAATAGCGATGCTGTATGGCACTTCTGCTTTGCCGCAATTGGGAGAGTCATAACACAGTATGTGCTTATGGAGCAATGTATTTCAGATACACATTTTCCTTTTGAAGATCACTTCCTGGTCTACTACTGTGACCTGGTAGAGATGATAGGTCAAACCATAGGACATCATCAGTTGGCAATTAGACTTGAGCTTGCTGTAATTGGAGTGAGGGTTATTGGACTCTGAGTTATAATGCTGGTCATTCACAGCAACAGTCTATCACCAAAGGGGGAGATATACTTAAGAGATCAGACTCAAGCAGGTCCAGAAGGCACAAGTAAGGCTTATGAACAGATGACTCAGACTCCTTTGAAACAAATTTCCCCTGTATTTACATTCTCTTCCTCTATTCACATGTATGGCCTTGTGGGAGTACCTAATCTAGGTAACCAAGACATAAAAATATATGCTGAGTCACAGATGTTCTTTACAATGTACTAGCATCCACTCAAAAACAAATGACCAATAAATAAAATATGTAATGTAAGTAATATTTTAAAAAATGCTGCTGCATGGCTGCATCAATATTAGTCAATATAGACGTTACTGAAAAACAGTGTACTGAATAAAAAGAGAAATTGTTGTTTTTCATAATAATAAGACAAGTTATGCTCCTAAGAAGACATGACAGTTTCAGATTTGTGTCTGTATAAAAACAGTGGTTCTGTAAAAGGCAGAAAACTACTTGAACAACAATTAAATGAAATAAAAATAAAAAAACCACAGTGTTAATACTTACAACAAATTTAACAATTGCTATAACTACAAAGAGAAAGAAACAACACCATAGTTGTATAAGGAGATTAAATAGTAATAACACAAATAGTAAAAGTACAAATTTAAATCATGTGATTAATAAACTTGACCTAGTTGACTTATATAGAACACTACACTCAACTGTCATTATATACAATTTTTGAATAGTCAAGAAATTATTACAAAGTGACTAGATACTAGGCCATAAAGTGAGATTCAGCTAATTTAGAAAGATTTAATGTAAAGAAAGTATGACATTATAAAATAATTTTCTGGATATTTTATGGTTCATCTATTTTCAGTAGTACATTGAAGCCAATACTTCTCAGTGGCCCCTCCCTCAGGAGGAAAGGAGAAGAGTAGAACAAATGTACAACATTTTGCCTTTTCAGGGGCTGTCCAAGCTCTAGTGTCTGCCAGGGTATCCAACCTGCAACCCATGGGTTGCATGAAGCCTGGGATGGCTGTGAATGTAGCCCAACACAAAATCATAGATTTACTTAAAACATTATGAGATCTATTTGTGACTATGTGTCATAATGTATTTAATGTGTGGCCCAAGACCGATCTTCTTCTTCCAGTGTTGCACAAAGAGGCCAAAGGGTTGGATACTCCTGGCTGATCTTGGAGCACTGATGGGAACTAACATACTCTTGATGCCTGAAAGCTGCTGAGAACCAAAAGAGCTGGGTGGGATCCTGGTAGTTAATTTTTTCCTACACTAAACTCAACATATAATTTCACTGTTAAACATAATTATTGTTTAGGAAGTTGTGTTATTGTATACCTGAAATTAACATTATCAATGTAACATTTATACCAACTAGACATAAATAAAATTTAAAAAAAAATTGTGACATGTTCAGAAGAATGAAAGTCAGAAAGACATAAGAAAAGTACTTTAAGTTAAATTGTAAATATGTAATACAAACAGAAAAAACAAAGAGAATAAACAAGGATGACAGGAAGTTCATTGTGATTTAGAGAAGCTACTGAAATTTCATGTTTATATTTTTAAATTTTCCTGCAATGTGTCTCTAATTCATTATGCCACATTATTTAATTTGCTTGTGAAAAATAGTCTTCCTCACCATGTTCATGAAGGCTTTCTTGACTTGCTGATTCCTTAAGCTGTAAATAAAGGGGTTCAGCATGGGCGCTACCGAGGTGTTCAGCACAGCAACTCCCTTCCTCAAGGACACCCTATCTTGTGCTGAAATTTTAATATACATAAAAATGCAGCTGCCATAAGAGATGGAGATGACAATCATGTGAGATGAACATGTAGAAAAGGCCTTTGTCCTCTGACTAGTAGAAGGAATTCTTAAAATTGTCCTGATGATATAGAGATAGGACAGAAATATCAATGCCAAAGTGAACATCAGAGTAAACACAGCACAGGAGAACCCCATTATCTCTAGGAATTTTGTTTCTGAACAAGAAAGTTGCAGTAGGGGAACATAATCACAGGTAAAATGGTCTATAATATTTGATCTGCAGTAATCAAGGTTCAAGAGCAACATGAGTCCAGGGAATATGATTAAGAATGAAGCTAGCCATGAAGAGAAGACGAGGAGTATACAGATTCTTCGATTCATGATGGTCATGTAATGCAGAGGTTTGCAGATGGCGATATAACGATCATAGGACATGGCAGCCAGAAGGTAAAATTCAGTGACACCCAAGAGAATGAAAAAAAATAACTGAGCAAGGCAATCATTAAAGGAAATGGTTTTATCACCTGAAATAATGGTGCCCAAGAACTTAGGTATACTGACAGTTGTGAATGAAACCTCTAATAAGGAGAAATTTCTGAGGAAGAAATACATGGGGGACTGGAGATGGGAATCCAGCAGGGTAAGGGTTATAATGGTCAGGTTTCCAGTGATGCTGAGCATGTAGGTGATGAGCAGAAAGACAAAGATGACCACCTGAAGCTTTGGGTCATCTGACAGTCCCAGGAGGATAAATTCTGTTACTTCTGTATGGTTTCTCATTCTTCGGTTGCTGTTTTGGTTTTCTCCTGCAAGATCTATTCTATAGATCTATAGGAGAAAACACAAGGAACACATCATGAATTGTGGATTAACAACTACCCAAGTGCAGAACTAGAATGTGGCTGTAATAGTGTGTTGTTTTACCATCAGGAGAAATTTAAAGTGAACCTAAAATAGCAATAGTCCTTTGATTTCTTCTCTTTTAAATACAGACAATAGTATGGTGGTAACTAGGAAAGGAAGGAAATTAGAAGGGGTAGTAAAGGAGGCTAAATATATGGCAACAGAGGATGATTTGACTTTGGGTGTCAGACACACAATGCAAGGTACAGATTCATATATCAGGGAAATGTACACTTGAAATCTGTATAATCATATTAACCAATGTCACCTCCAATAAGTTTAATTAATTAAAAAGTAACTTCTCTTGGCTTGAATGGCACAAAGACTCCTCAGGAAGACCCATCAAGTGTTAGGAAGGATTATTTTAATAGCTGCTGTTTACTTTTTTCCACAATTATTTTAGATGACTACTTTCCTGGAGAAGTCTGAATAATTTATATTTCATCATTTCAATAATGATGGGAATATTCAATTCCCAACATTCATACTAGTGTTCATAGAAACAAATAAAGAGAATGAGGATATTATCAATCACTTTCAATAATAATTTTAGAAATAGTAACATATATCTGCAGAGGTTTATGATGAACACCAACTAATAACCCCACACTTTAATTCATTAGCTAGCCATCTACAATTTGAACAAGAAAGAAAAAGTAAATTAATAAAAAATTATGGATTCAAAGTGTTATTAATTTATTATTTATGGCATTCTAAGGTAAATTGTTATTATACAAATTAGGCAGTTAGAGAAATATGGATTAAAATACAAATGGGCTGCTAAATGGATTTGTGACTTTAGATGAATTAATTTCTTGAAGCTTCAGTTTTCTCTGTTTAAAATGAAGGTGACTATAACAAATAATCCTCCAATAAACCTAGGAGTGCATATATCTTTATAAGTAAATGTTTTCAAATTTTCTGGGTAGATATTAAGAAGAGGGATTGCTAGGCCATGTGACAGCTCTATTCATAATGCTTTGAGAAACTTTCATACTGTTTTCCATAGTGCTGTACCAATTTACATTCCTATCAGCAATTGAAATTTATATAATTTTATCAACCAACATTACCCCATTTTTAATTAAAAAAATGAAGTTAAAATATCAAGGGTGTTTTTCCTTAAGTATAGTTTTTCCATCATTGTTTAGCCCCCTCACATCCTCTTTCACCCCCAACCACCCTCCCTCCTCCCCACAATCACCACATTGTTGTCTGTGTGCATAAGCTCTTTCTCTTTTTTCTTTTTTGCTCAATAATTTAAATAATATAAATAAAAGTGCTCATGTGGGACTTAACCTGCTTAATCATGTGGGACTTAACATGCTTTATATAGAGCTTTCTTATTGACTTTACTTTTTTTTAGTTGGAGTTCATTCCCAACTTTGGGAAGGATGTGTATAGTAACTGTGATTTAGCAAAAGCACTTATTATCTTAGTGAAATGCTAAGGACTTTAGATATTCTCTCAGCTCTTATAACACACCCATGAAACTATTTTTATTCCCTAATAAAGAACTGAGGCTCAGAGAGGTATGTACCTTGGATATATTCATAGAACTGGACTATCTGAAATTAAAATCTGTTCTCTTAAATAAAGTACTTCATAGTCTATATCTAATTAGAAACACACAGACATAGAGATCATACTTTTCTGCCTTTATTGAATAGAGAATGACTAAATTGATATAATAAAACAAAATATACTTAGCTCTTTTGATACTTTTTAATATATACAACTACAAAATTTAACTCCAAATATATCTTATTTAACTAAGTTAAAAGTTGCCTAATCAACAAAACAAACAAGCAAGCAAAATATAACCAGAGACATTGAAATAAAGAACAAACTGACAATAACCAGAGCGTAGGGGGAGGGAAATAACAGGGGAAAGAAGGGGAAGTATCATCAAGGAACATGTATAAAGGACACATGGAGGATGGGAGGTGTGGGTGGGTTGGGTGGGGGAACATAATGGAGGGAAACAGCTGTACTTGAACAATTAAAAAAAGTTGAACTTCTAAGTGATGAATCGATGATAAGATTTAGGAGACTTTCATTGTCTCCTTTTTAAAAAAACATTTATTTATTGATTAGAGAGAAATAGGGAGAGAGAGACACTGATTTATTGTTCTACTTATTTATGCATTCATTGGTTTCTTCTTGTATGTACCTGGACCAGAGATCGAACCTATAACCTTGGCATATTGGAACAACACTCTAATCAACTAGGCTACCTGGCCACGACCCCTCACTTACGTGTTTAAAGTCACAGATATACATATGCATATATAATAGGTAGCTATAATATCCTTATGAGTTACATTTTTCTCAAAATTATTTTATTATATTTTTTCCATTACCATTTATTTCTCTTACACCCCTCTCCCCCACAATCACCATACTGTTGACAAATTATACTTTAATAATCATATTTTGGTTTTGGTCTATTGACCTTATTCTTTAAATCACATACTCTAATTACTTAGTGAATAGAAATTATTTTCTTTCAATTATTTAGAAACCAAAAGGAATGGAATAATGTTTGATTTTGCATAGGAAATACTTAGCCTTGTGGAAGAGTCTGGTTATTTTTTAGCCAAGAGCAGTGAGCAGGGCATTGTCACTTACGTGGAAGCAGAAAGGTCTGTGCAGGCGAGTTCTAGAGACATTCCCAGATTAATGATCTCAGGTCAAAGCCATTCTTAGGAGAATGATTGGGAAAATTCCACAGTGTGTTTCAAACGTGTTCTGAAAGTAACATTGTTTCTTTTTCTTTTTTTAACCTATAGAAGTTCTTCAACCAAAAATGAGGGTTTTCTTGTTTTCATTTTGTTTTTGTAAGTAGCTATAATACTGGGCAATTGTTGGTTCTGGTTGAGCTGAGACAGATTTCCATTAAAAGATGATACATTTTTATAAATGGATAGTTAGGTACACTACTAATTATATAACTTGAGTATATGATGTGTTTAGCCAGGATATGACAACTCAAGATTTTAAGCTGCCTCCATAGTCAATGTGTCAAGGGAGTTGCTTTTAGTTGACTTGCTGTAATAAAAGTAATACCTCACATTAACATATGTTTATATTTCCTTCTAAGAGCTTGTGGTGAATAAAATACTCTATGTATGTGTTTATTTATTTATTTATAAATTATATTTTATTGTGAATGCTATTATGGTTGTCTGAGTTTTGCCCCATGGTCTTCTTTAGGCCCGACTTACCTTGGCTTTTCAGAAAGGCTCACTAACAGTCTGAATATCTGCAATACGAAAAATATTAGCGGCTGTCACTGTTGTATTCCAGGGAACCCAGCATTTCTGAAAATATTTCCTCTCATTTAACAAATTTGCTTTCCATTGCCAATGTTTTTGTATTAAATTTCCCATTTGATCCTTAGGGAATATATTTCTTTGACATAGAGAGTGAGGAAGGAACAAATATATAAAAGAGAAAAAATATAAAATGTTTTAAAACTCTCTGGTGTGTTTTCTATATAGACTTTACTCGCACAAGCTACTTCCTATCTTATCTAGTCTCTCTAACACTGGCTCAAGGGGACTAATTCAGTGAATCACAATTGTCAGAACAGGAATACACACAATACACTAAGGAATATAAAGGATAATACACACAGGTATTGAAATTTGAAAAGGAAGCTTGGGGGTCAGTGTCTAAGGAGACAGAAAAAATTGTGACAAGCATACCAGAACACTGAATGTGAAGTTTGTTTTTCTCTACATTACTTTTCAGACAAAGACTGGCAACCTAATATCTTACTTTCCAATATAAATTTCTACCTAATACTCTATGCCAGTTAAAAAAATTTGGTAATCTATCACATTGCACTAAGTACATTTATTTTTATTATTTTTAATTTGGCTTTCAATAAAAGCTTTTGGTGCTGTAATATAATACTGCTAATATTTTATGTGTTTTCTTTTCCTGTTCTGTCTGGATTACCAGGGATGTTAGTTGAAGAATTTCTTGTTTTGATTGATTCATGTTGTATTTTATATGCTATGTATAATATTAGGAGTTACTAACTTCTATGACTAGGCTAATAATAATATAATCATGTCCTAATGTGATAAGGTGAACTTAAAAAGCCAGTAAAATTGTGCAGGTCACTAGTAAAAACTGTGTAAAATTTACAGGTTCTTAAAGATTTTGTGTTTTGTCTTTTCAAATCAGGCTATTTATTGGCTGTTGTAGCTCAAGACCTCCAACAAGTTATTCAGCTTTTCTGAGCATCAGTTTACAGTTTTGTTAAATCATCATCATCACCCTCATCATCATCTTGCCTAATTGGTCAAAGAGCTGTGAAGATTAAATGATATATGGTATAAAATATATCTGGCTCAGCATATGATACAAAAGAAATGTTCTCTATGGAAGAAACAGTATTATTTATGAAATTCCTATCAAACTTCCAGTGGGCATCAGAGTAGTGATGGCTGCCTAGTCTTTTTATTTTTATATATTTTAACATAATAATGATAAACAAGGAGAGTGTATAAAATAAGACATACATGCTTTAAGCATGACTACGAAATATAGGATATAATGAAATTCAAATTACTTGAAAGTAGAAAATTAAATATCCAAGTCCATCAGGTGAGTGAGAATCATCGAACAGATACTACAGATACTGTGGAAAGAATGGTTATTGCAGATATTTAATTAACTTCACATTTCATATAATTTTATGAAAGAAGCTGTTATATTAATACCAGAAGAGAAAATTTAAGAGTAAGTTGATTAAAACAGTGTATACTCCTTTAGCTATTATAATATAAAAGGTTTTCATTATTCAGAAAAATCAATAGAATTATTACATTCTACAGCCACTAGTTTACCATCCAGATGTAAATCAGTGATTACATGGACACGGACCTACCAGCCACCAGGAAAGAAAAGCACAACATGGTCACTTTCAGCTTAAAAAGAAAGCTTAAGCAAATGAGGTCAACATTGCAGATATCTGTGAGAGGGATATAAGGGGACACTGCAGAGGTTACAATTTCATTTTTCCTTTCTTGAATCTTCACAGTGGCCTTCATTCATGCTAAGTTATACTTTCATTCCATTTGTTCCTAGAAAGCACTACATGAACACTTTATGAACTAAGTTTTGAAAACTTGTTTTACTTGTTGGTTACTCATGGTATAAATTGAAGGATTCAACATGGGGGCAATGGAAGTGTTGTGTATCTGAGCATGAGAGTTGTAGAATAGGGAAATAGTCCTGAGAGGAGTTATCAATTATATTGGAATCACAGGGATCTTACTAGAGGATAAGTGTGAATGTGGGAAGATGGTAAGAAATCCTCTTAGGCATGAACTAAAGACAAGCAGGGTGCAGGGGGTTTTGATCATGATGGTGGAATAGTGAAGCTGCTTAAAGATGGCAGCATAACAGTCAAAAGACATGGCAGTTAAAAGAAAAAAAATAGGCACACCCATGAAGATGAAGAAAAACAACTGAGCTAAACAACTGTCATAGTAAATGGTCTTGACATTAGTAATGACTGTTCACCCCTTGCAAAATAAGGGGATAGAAACACTGGTGAAACTAATTTCTAAAAAGGAGATATTTCAGAGGAAGTAATTCCTAGGATTGTGGTAGACTCTGGCCCGCAGAGAGTCCGCATTTTGTGACTGAAGACAAACACAAATGCATGGCTACAGCAGTCCTGTGGAGAAAAAGGGAAGAGTGCCCCAACCCTTGCCTAGACAGGCTTTTATTGTTTTTCTTGGCTCTTACATCAAAGACAGATTTATTGTCTATTACATAGAATATTATTGTCTCAACTTCAGGTACAATCAAGGAAATGAAAGTAACAAATGCAGAAGGGAAAGGTGGCAAGCTGATTAGCTCCATCCTTGGGAAAATTCACACAGGCTTTGAAAATCACCCTGAAGATAAGCAATAGACATGTACTGTTCTAGACCAGGGTGATGAGTTTAGCAAGAGCAGGCCATAACAGTCTGTATGCATTTTTTAGGCCTGCTTCCCACAGGAATACCCAGTTTGAGGGTCTGTCTCCTGCCCATCACATTGCTTTACACACAGAGATAAGTCACATTTCCCAGACCAAAACAAACTGGTTCCCTACATAGGAGTATTTAGATGGCAGTCTATCAAGGTGAGGACAGTGATGATTAGGTTTCCAGTCACATCGAATATGAAGTAGTAAATAAAAAAGATAAAAATTGCAACCTGAAGCTCTGAGTCTGATATGCCCATGAGTGCAAACTCTGTTATCATTGTGTGATTTCTCATATTAAGTTTTATTTTTTAAGGAAAATCTAATCATAGAAACAGAGCAAGAAGAAAAAATAAGTGAACAGTAGAAATACTATGAAGATTTAAATATTGCTCTTAAAACTCCAGTGAAATGAAGCAATGAACTTTTTTCCCATAAGCATTTTTGCAATATCTATTCACTCTTATTAAAGCAGAGAAATTTTGCTCATATTCTATTGAAAAAGAAACAAGTATGCAGAAATTTACATTAAAAGTCCCCTCATCAGTTCCTTCACAGAAAACCTCTGTGTGTAACCAAGTTTTCTTTCTTTTTTGGTGGTATTTACTTTTTTTTATTTTTATTGCTGTTCAAGTACAGTTGTCTTTATTTTCCCCACACCAATCCTCCCACTCCACCCATCCCCACCTCCCACTTTCATTCCTACCCTCTTTGGTTTTGTCCTTGTGTCCTTTACACATGTTCCTTGACCACCCTTACCCTATTTCCCTCCATTCCCACTCTTTCCCCTATGTGCAACACATTTTTAGTTACATTTCTGTAACAATAGTTGTTAATTATGTCTATAGTTTAAGTATTGAGATATTGTTTTCAAGTTTCCAGGATTGTATGCTTTTAGGACTAAAATATATAATTTTGAGTTTTAATTCTGATGCCATTTACAGACTTTACTGTCTCATAAAACATTGGAAGAAAGTGATGACCAAATCACAATTCCTGAGCTTAGTAATAGTTATGGGTATTTTTATTCCTAATTCTTTTAATTATGACCAACAGAAACAAATGTGTTCACAATAACAGACACATAGGACTAGAATTACTTTGCTTGTAAACAAAAGTTTTCAATTTATGAGAAAGAAGGCAAAGCCCAGTGATGTTAATATTCACATAGAAGCCGCTATTAATACATAGTTCTCTAGCATCATGATTTATTTATATCACTTTTATGTTCCTTATTTAAATTAACAATTGACTTTTTTACTGTGTTCACACCACCTTTCTACCCTTAATCTTGACTGAGGACAAGAAGGAACTTATAAGGCAGACTTTTATGCTACAATGTCATTGCCTTCCTCCTAGAACACTAAATAATTAGAATAAATAAAATTCCCCATAAGATTTAACTTTTAGAAACCACAAATTGCTGCAATGTAAACTATATGGTTTTTATGTCTTGTTGTCTCTTTATTCTTAGCAATCAAAATTTTATCTGTGCTGTAAGATCTTAATACTTATTGTATTATTTTCTTCCAATAGCATAAACTAGGCTAGTCAGTAGGTAATAAGAATCAAAGCTGTATTGTACCTTTTTCTTTTTTCCCTGACAATCAGCATTCTCTTCTGTTAGAAATAGACACATTTTGGGGGGGGGGGTCATACCATACCAGCAAATTTAGCAAATCAAAAAGCACGAACTACTATTGTGTTTTCAAAAATGACTGAAATATTAAAATATAAAGTTAGCAAATATGTTAAAGTGATAATTTGGGGAACACTGCAATTTATACCAACAAAATAAAATTTTGGATGGGAAAAAGGTAAAAATACATTTATTGCAATAGGGTGCATACTTACTTCCTGACACTTCTAATGATTCCAGTCAGAAATATAACCTAATATTTTTCTTAATTTACTTAAAATATAAAATGTAGTGTATTCATAATATACTTCAGGAACATTTTTGTCATTAGTTCACCCTTGCCTCTATCTACTGCATAAAAGCCTCACACATAGAGAAAGTACAGGCTTGGTTGTATGGAAGTTTTCTACAGCCTCTTATATAAGTAAAACATGTTTTTCTTTGTCTCTTTCATCTTTCAGTATACCATAAACATTGTTCTGACCTGAACTTCAAGAAGCCACTATTTTTTAAATTTATTTTTACTGTATTAATTCCATTACCATTGCTACCCCTTATTCCCTTCCCCCACCTCTGCAATCACCACACTGTTGTCCATGTCCATGAGTCCTTTTTACTTCATCCCTCCACCCCCTATCCCACCCCCAGAGCTGTCAGCCTGCTCTTTATCTATGAGTCTGTCTGTTTTCTTGTTATTGTTAGTTCATTTTGTTTACTAGACTCCACATACGAGTGAAATCATAGGTATTTGTCTTTTTCTGACTGGCTTATTTCACTTAGCATAATGTTCTCCAGGTCCATTCATGCTGCTTCACAGAGTAAAATTTCCTTCTTTTTTATGGCCAAGCAGTATGCTGTTGTGTAAATTGTCCCATAGTTATTTTATCTGGTCATCTACTGATGGACAGTTGAGGTGCTTCCATATCTTGGAAATTGTAAATAATGCTTCAATGAATGTAGGGGTGCTTATGTTCTTTTGAATTAGTGTTTCAAGTTTCTTATGGTAAATGCCCAGAAGTGGAATTGCTTGGTCACAGGGAAGTTCTATTTTTAAGTTTTTGAGGTATTCCCATACTGCTCTCAACAGCGGCTGCACCACAAACAGTCCTTGAATGTTCCCTCTTCTCCAAATCCTCCACAGCACTTGTTGTTTGTTGATTTATTGATGATAGCTCTTCTGACTAGTGTGAGAGGATATCACATTTTGATTTTAATTTCTTTTTTTCTGATAATTAGTGACATTGAGCACCACTTTATATGTCTGTTGACCATCTGTATGTTCTCTTTGTAGAAGTATCTCTTCAGGTCTTTTGCCCATTAAAAAAAATTATTGTCATTCGGTTACAGTTATCTCACATTTTCCCTCATTGGTCATCCCCCTCATAATCTCACAGTCAAATGCCTCCCATTATCCATGACCATGAGTCCTCTATTCTTGTTCCTTTGCTTCCTCCTTCCACTTTTTCCCCATATTATCTCTCTCCTCCCTCCCCTCTGGTCCCTGTCAGTTTGTTCTTTATTTCCAAGCATCTGGTTATATTTTTCTCATTTGTTTGTTTTGTTTATTAAGCTTCAGTTATAGGTGAGATCATATGGTATTTGCTCTTCACTGCAAGGCTTATTTCACTTAGCATAATGCTCTCCAGTTCCATCCATGCTGTCACAAAGGGTAGGAGTTCCATCTTTCTTTCTGCTGGGTAGAATTCCATTGTGTAAATGTACCAGAGTTTTTTTGATCCACTCATTTATAATGGGCACTTAGGCTGCTAGTACTTAATGCTATTATGAACATTAAATAACTGTAAATAATGCTACTATGAACATTAGGGTGCATAGGTTCTTTAATTGGTAATTCAGAATTCTTAGGGCATATTCCCAGCAGTGGATCACTGGATCAAAAGACAGTTCCATCTTTAGGGTTTTTTTTTAGGAAACTCCATACTGTTTTCCACAGTATCTGCACAAGTCTGCATTCCCACCAACAGTGTACTAGGGTTCCCTTTTCTCTACAACCTTGCTGGCACTTGTTTGTTGATTTTGTTATGATGGCCTTTCTGACCGGTGTTAAATAGTATCTGTGGTTTTAATTTGCATCTCTCTGATGGATAGTGATGCTGGGCACCCTTTCATATGTCTCTGGGCCCTCTGTATGCCCTCCTTGGAGAAGTGTTTGTTCAGTGCCTTTGCACATTTTTGTATTGGGTTGTTTGTTTTTCTGGAGTGGAGTTGTATGAGTTCTTTATAGAATTTTGACATTAGACCCTTGTCTGGGGCATCATTTGCAAATATATTTTCCCATACAGTCGGTTCCCTTTTCATTTTACTGATGTTTTCTTTAGCCATGAAGAAACTTTTTATTTTGATTAAATCCCACTTGTTTATCCTCTCCTTTATGTACCTCAGTGTAGGGGATATATACTGGTGAGAATATTGCTGTGTGGAATATCTGAGATTTTCCTGACTTTGCTCTTCTGTAGGACTTTAATGATGTTACAACTTATATTTAAGTCTTTTATCCATCTAGAGTTTATTTTGGTATGGTGTAAATTGGTGATTGTATTTCTTTTTGCATGCAACTGTCTGTATCTCCCAACACTATTTGTTGAAGAGGACATTTTTACTGAATTTTATGTTCCTGCCCCCTTTGTCAAATATTAATTGACCATAGAGGCTTGCATTTATTTCTGGACCCTGTATTCTGTTCCATTGATTTATGTGTCTCTCCTTATGCCAGTACTAGACTGTTTTGATTACTGTGTCCTTGTAATATAGTTTGATATCAGGTATTGGGATCCCTCCTACTTTTTGCTTCTTTCTCAAAATGCTCTGGCTATTCCCGGTTGTTTTTGGTTCCATATAAATTTTTGAAATGTTTTTTTCTGTATCTGTGAAATATGTCATTGGTATATTAATAGGGACTATGCTGAATCTATTAAAAAGATAGAAATATTTCAAATAAACAACCTAACCCTACTTCTACAAGAACTGAAGGAAAAACAACAAACAAAGAAAGCCCAGGGCAAGTAGAAGGAGTGATATAACCAAGATCAGAGCAGAATTAAATGCCATAGAGACTAGAAGGACAATTCTAAGGATCGCTAAATCTAGGAGGTGGTTCTTTGAAAAGACAAACAGATTCAAAAAGCCTTTAAGCAGACTCATTAAGAAAAAAGAGAGGACCCAAATAACCAAAATCAGAAATGAAAAAGGACAGATTACAGCTGATCCCTTTTACAGAAATAAAAGGAATTGTAAGAAATTACTATGAACAACTATATGCCAAGAAATTTGAAAACCAGGGTGAAATGGACAAATTTCTGGAAAAATATAATCTTTCAAAACTAAATGAAGAATAAGCAGAAAGTCTGAACAGACCAACCAATAACAAGTGGCAAAATTGAAGCAGTAATTAAAAAACTCTTGGCACCCAAAAGCTCTGGACTAGATGGTTTCACAGGAGAATTTTACAAAACATTTAAGGAGGCACTAACCCCTATACTGCACAGACTATTCCAAAATATTCGAGAAGAGGGGAGACTCTCAAACTCTTTTTATGAAGCTGGCATCATCCTAAACCAGAAACCAGATAAAGACAAAACAAGGAAAGAAAACTACAGACCAATATCACTGATGAACATAGATGTTAAAATCCTCAACAAAAGATTGGCAAACTGCATTCAGCAATACATTGAAAAGATCATAAATCATGATCGGGTAGGATTTATTTCAAGGATGTAAACATGGTACAAATATTGCAAATCAATAAATGTAATACTTCACATAAACAAAAGGAAAGACAAAAATCACACGATCATATCAATAGATGCAGAAAAAGCATTTGATAAGGTACAGCATCCATTTATGATAAAAAAAACTACTCAGCAAAGTGGGACTAGAGGGAGCATACCTCAACATAATAAAGACCATATACAAAAAACCTACAGCCAACATCATATTCAACAGGCAAAACTAAAAGCTTTCCCACTAAGATCAAGAATAAAATTGCTTCTGTTGCTAATTAGAATGAAGGCAATGTTTTGTGCTGGTATAACCCAGCTTGGGATTTTCTAATCTTGCCCCAGAATAGTAAATTGCTCATGATTCTGTTAAATCCTTCACTGATTTTTCTAACTCACTTAGGATGCTCATCTGAGATCCTTTCACTTTAGTTTTTATTTAGAGTAGAATACAATGGTGTCCTTTACTGGCAGTAATTAGTACTTCTGGAATTCTGATCCCTAGAGAAATTATTTCCTTTCTTTGTTTTATTTCAACAAACCCCTTGAGTCTGTAGTAAGTAGAAAATTATAAAACTGCAGCATTTTAAAAGTATACAGTTGGTGATGTGGAATCTCTTTCTTGGAATAGTTGCTTATCTTTCATCAGTTGATGTCCTGAGGTTTTTCAGTTTCTATTTTTCTGCTTCATTTAATTTTATTTTAAGGAATAACTACCTATTATGAGGTTTTGAGTGATATCAATTATATAAACAAAATTTTACAAAATGCATGTTTTCTGGAATAAAAGATAGATAATATATGTTCATTAAAATAATTGATACCTGGTACTGGCTGGTGTAGCTCAGTGGATTGAGCAAAGGCCTGTGAACCACATGATTGCTGTTCGATTCCCAGTCAGGGCACATGCCTGGGTTGCAGGCCAGTTCCCAGCAGGGAACTCATGAGAGGCAACCATACATTGATATTTCTCTCCTTCTCTCCCTCCCTTCCCCTCTAAAGATAAATGAATAAAATCTTTAAAAAAATAAAAAATAAAAAAATAATTGATACCTAAGTTCCAAACTTCACAGTGAGTATAAATTAGAGGTAATATAAACTTTCTTTATAGAATCACAATATGTACACATTGCCTCTTCCAGCAAAATCAGTTTGTAAACATCCCTAGTAAACAATAAAATATGATCATAAAAGAGTAAAATCTTTTTTTAATTTTTTTTTATTTAACTCTTGTTCAAGTACAGTTTTCTTTCTTGTATTCCCAGCCCTGCCCTCCCCCAGTGCTCCCCACCTCCTTCCCATCTCTGCCCCCCACCTTAGTTATTGTCCATGTGTCCTTTATACTTGTTCATGTGAGTACTTCCCCTTTTCCCCTGTGATTCTCTCCCCTCTCCCCTCTAGACCCTGTCAGCACATTCTGTGTTTCAGTGTCTTTGGTTACATTTTGCTTGCTTGATTGTTTTGTTGTTTAGATTCCTGTTAAAGGTGATATCATATGGTATTTGTCTTTCACTGCCTGGCTTATTTCCCTCAGCATAATGCTTTCCAGTTCCATCCATGATGTTGCAAAGGGTAGTAGTTCCTTCTTCCTTTCTGCAGCATAGAATTCCATTGTGTAAATGTACCATAGTTTTTTGATCCAGTCATTTACCGATGGGCATTTAGGTTGCTTCCAACTCTTGGCTATTGTAAATTGTGCTGCTATGAACATCGAGGTACATAGGTTCTTTTGGATTGGTGTTTCAGGGTTCTTAGGATATACTCCTAAGAGTGGAATTGCTGGGTCAAAAGGCAGGTTCATTTTTAGTTTTCTTAGAAAATTCCATACTATTTTCCATAGTGGTTGTACCAGTCTGCAATCCCACCAACAGTGAACTAGAGTCCCCTTTTCCCCACAACCTCTCCAACACTTGTTGTTTGTTTCTTTGTTCATGGTAGCCATTCTGACTGGTGTTAAGTGGTATCTCATTGTGGTTTTGATTTGCATCTCTCTGATAGCTAGTGATATTGAGCATCTTTTCATGTGTCTCTGGATCCTCTGTATGTCCTCCTTGGAGAAATGTCTGTTCAAGTCCTTTGCCCATTTTTTTATTGGGTTGCTCGTCTTAGTTGAGTAGAGTTGTGTGAGTTCTTTGTATATTTTGGAGATTAAACCTTTGTCTGAGGTGTCATTGGCAAATATGTTTTCCCAAACTGTTGCTTCTCTTTTTATCTTGTTTCTGTTTTCCTTGGCCATGCAGAAGCTTTTAAGTTTGATGAGATCCCATTCGTTTATTCTTTCAGTTATGTCCCTTGTTCTAGGGGACGTATCAGTAAAAATATTGCTGCGTGGAATGTCTGATATTTTCCTGCCAATGTTCTCCTCTAGGACTTTAATGGTTTCCCAGCTTATATTTAAGTCTTTTATCCACCTTGAATTTATTTTGGTGTATGGTGTAAGTTGGTGCTCGAGTTTCATTTTTTTTTGCATGTAGCTGTCCAGTTCTCCCAACACCATTTGTTGAAGAGGCTATCTTTACTCCATTTTATGTTGCTGCCTCCTTTGTCATATATTAATTGACTGTAGAGAGTTGGGTTTATTTCTGGGCTCTCTGTTCTATTCCATTGGTCTATGTGCCTGTTTTTATGCCAGTACCAGGCCGTTTTGATTACAGTGGCCTTGTAATACAGTTTAATATCAGGTATTGTAATCCCTCCTACTTTGTT
>NW_028093233.1:0-786 GCF_014824575.4 Sturnira hondurensis
TCTTTTCTTCCTTTGGGAAGAAAGACATTGGAACTGTTTACTTTTTCCCCCTTTTCTTTAACTTTGATTTATTTTTTAATGTTGTTCAAGTATAGTTGTCTCCATTTTCCTCCATCATGGAACCCTGCCCCACCCATCACCTCTTCCCATCCTCAAACCTTCCCTCTTTAACGTTATCCATGTGTCCTTTGTACATGTTCCTTGATGGACCTTTCCCTATTATCCCCATTATCCCTCTTCCTTCTTCCTTTTGGTTACTGTCAGTTTGTCTTTTATTTCAATGATTCTGGTTATATTTTGATTGTTTGTTTTGTTACTCAGCTTTGACTTATAGGTGAGATCATATGGTATTTTTCTTTCACTGCCTGGCTTATTTCACTCAGCGTAATGCTCTCCAGTTCCATCCATGCTGTCCACAGGGCAGGAGCTCCTTCTTTCTTTCTGCTGAGTGGTATTCCATTGTGTAAATGTACCACAGTCTTTTCATCCACTCATTTATTGATGGGCACTTAGGATCTTTTCTTAATGCAAATCTGTATCTTGTAATAAACTGACACGGACAACATTTCTGAAAAATAATTGAACAACTATGATTAGGAGGAAAAGCTAACTTAAGCAAATCCAATGGCTCCACATAGTCTAGGCACTTCGGAGCAGGACATTACCTGATGACTGGCCCACCCACCCCACCACACCAATCTCCTCCTCTGAGAGACCTGCACTGCCAGTCTCCAGCAACACTAAGTGCAGCTTTACACAACTGAGTGAAACTGGTCCCAAACCCAG
>NW_028093234.1:0-11384 GCF_014824575.4 Sturnira hondurensis
AGAACTGGAGACACATGGACATAAACTAAAGGGGGGATGGTGGGGCAGGGATGTGGAGGGTGGAGGGGAATGAAGGGGGGAAATAGGACAACTGTAATGGCATAATCAATAAAATATATTTAAAACAAACAAAAAGAAATATTGAATTCAAGGGGAAAAAAGTGCAAGGAAAGGATTTGGAATTCAGGAAGGGGGTTAATCAGACAAACACAGAAGTAAGGCAGTTTCCCTGACTTCCTTTCATCTGTTGACTTGTGGTTTTGGTAAGTTTCTATTTGGGTCCTGCATCTGTCTGATTTGTTTCATCTGTGTCCTGGGAAGAAGAATGTCTCTCTTTGGAACACAATGGCTCACATACCACCTTGGTTGCTTGTGGTGTCTTCTGGAGCACAAAGGTTAAATGGCTTGTGGTCTCCCAGAGTTATGGTGGGCTGTAACTTCAATTTCTGAAACAATAGTTTTTTTAATATGCATTAGTTACTAAACTTATTAATTATTACCTGATCTAAAATTTTCCAACTCTTGTGTTCCTTCATCAGTATTTTATTTTTAAAAATAGAAAACACTATTTGTCTGTATCTTAGTCTGCTCAGGCCAACATAATAAAATACATAGACAGGTTGGTGTAAACAATTAATTTTATCCAAGTTTAAGAGATAGGAAGTCTAAGATCAAGATGCTGCCAGAGCCAGTCTTCAGTGAGAGACCTGTTTTGAGTTGCAGATGGTTGATTTCTTTCTGTGTCCTTACATGGTAGAGAGAGAAGTTTTTTGAGGAATTTTGGGAAATAATTTAATATGTTAAAGAAAGACTTAAGCCCTAGCTGCCAAGGCTCATTGGATTGAGTACTGGCCTGTGAACCAAAAGTCACTCATTGGATTCCTAGTCAGGTCACATGCCTGAGTCACAGGCCATGCCCCTGGTTGGGGGCAAGTGAGAGGCAACGAAATGATGTATCTCCCACATACGAGTGTTTCTCTCCCTCCTTTTCTCTCTCAATTCCCCTCTCTCTAAAAATAAATAAAAATAAATCCTTAAAAAAACAAAAAGAATGGCAATTTAAAAAAGAAAGAAAGACTTAACAATTTGAGGAGTGTTTAGGGATAATTGGTGATATATACATTGGAATTAAGATAATTATTTTTAAATTATTTAATTGATTTATATATTCATTAATCATATATGTACTGAATGCCCTCCAGACTTTAGCATAGTATGGAAAAATACTTTTCATAGCAAAGTTACATCCAATTTTCATTAATAATAGTTGTCTCAAAGTTCTAATTACTAGCTATATGATATAGTCCAGTTAAACTCTGAACATCTTTTATTTTTTCATTTAAAAAGTAGAAATAGTAATTCCTTTTCTTAAAGTATTTAAAACAAGTAGCATACAATTTTGTATAAAAGTTCCCTGTAAATATTAGTTCCCTTTGTTTTTCCTTCTGATGGTTTACATTATGTATAATTTGTTGTCTTCTCTTGGAAATTCAAGAGAAGCACTCCTTATAAGCATATTTGTCTTTATTTTATATTATTCCTCTATTATTTTTTATCCCATACATCCAGATATACAATCTAAAGTTAGTGTATTTTGGCTGCTTAAAACTAGTATTCAAAATTAAATACTATATTGTTGATATTGAGACATGAGCTAATCCTTTAAAAAATAGTAAATTATAAATCTTCTTTGAACATTTTAAACACAATTTTCTTTAAGACAAATACATTTGTATTCACTTCTTTGGAACACATTGTTTATATAAAACACATGTACATATGAACTTATAATTGAAGCAGAAGTTCTTTTTTTTTAAAAGATTTTATTTGTTTATTTATCTTTAGAGGGGAAGGAGAGAGGGAGAGAAACATCAATGTATGGTTGCCCTTTGTGCGTCCCCTGCTGGTAGTTAGCCTGCAAGGAACCGGCCTGCAACCCAGGCATGTGCCCTGACTGGGAATCAAACCTCGATCGTCTGGTTCGCAGGCCCTCGCTCAGTCCACTGAGCTATGCCAGCCAGGGCGAAGCAGAAGTTCTAATTGCCTGGGAGTTTATCATGAGATACATATGAATTAAACAAAAGGCAAACATTTTCTACTGAGCAGATATAGTCAGTAAAGTGTCTTTGTTTCTGTTAGTTAGAAAATTATAATCTGAAATTGAACAGTGTGGCTCTGGACCACAATTTGAGAGGAGTTCAAAATCAAGGCTATAAGCCCCTGCATTCATTAAACAGCTCCTGGAAGGCTTAGGGTGGAAGGCCAGTTGTAAGCTCTGCTGATCTGATTAAAGTCTGGAGCATGCAAAAAGTGACCTACTCGGGTATTGCAATCATTAGCGTTCTAACTTTTCACTTATCATGATAACATGATTTTCTTAGTGTTTATTAGTCCTACTTCAGTGCCTCTACTTTGTCATACTTAATAAATACAGGTTGTGTTATGCATTAACAATGAAAGAGAAAGTATTTCAAACTTGACTCAGTTGGTGAGACAATGATCAATTAATTCATGAGCTACACCTAAAACAAATCAGTCCATATAAAATGTTTAGAGACTAGAAGTTTTGACCCATAAGTGTCTTCTGGGTCAAGAATATATACTAAGAATTGACTTTGATAGCATTCATGAAGGTTAAATGCTGGTAGAGCTTACTTTATGCAGAACTGCCTTTCTGACAAGCTATATATAAATCTTAACTTATTTTCTCATGGAACTACCAAATAAATTCTAAGAGGTTTTACCATCCTATGCAATTTATTCTTAGAGGGCTGTTGTTCTTAAGACTTATTGAGTTCCAAGCAGAGGTCTAGGTCACAAACATCAAAAATCAATTCTAACTTATTTAAGCAGAAAAAGAGTAAAGAGTTTATTATACGGAGATTGGTTAGTGCCAAGGAATGTGAAAAGCTGGAAAAGCAGGCTCAAAAGAAAAGCAGGAATACAGGAAACTGGAGTGGAAGGAAGGGTGAGATGATACCACATCCCAGAGCCAATCTCTCAGGGTGGCCATTGCCACAGTTTCTTCCGATGCCCTAAAAACTGGATGCTGTTAGCTGCCCCTAATCCTTGCTCAATAGCTTGTGATTCAGTTGAGGTCAGTCCAGAATCAGTTAAGTGCACACTTCTTAGGGGGATCTGGAGGGAAAGAATATCTGATATTCTATAATGGGATTCTATAGTGGAAGACTGTTTTTGCGTCCTACCAGCATCCTCTTAGTAGAACAGTCCCCAATGTTCTAAGAGCATTCAGGTATTGGAAACCACAAAATCTGTTTACACTGTCTTGTTCCCAGCATATGTGATTATAAGAAATAACATCAATTAGTGCACCCCGAGAGAATGTAATAAAATAAAACCTGCCATTGCTATTATTTGAAAACTTGTTTTCATGCAAGTAATCTCACTTTTAGTTCAATTATTGTTTCAATACTTTTCTCATTTTTATCGTTTAAGTAGAGATCTATCCCTCTCATTAACATCAATGCTACACAAAAAGGCAGTTCTGTTCAGACCCTTTGTAAGTCTAGCTCTCCAGCTGACCACCTACATATATGCAGTCCATGCCCTGATCATTCGTACTCACACCCCCACAGTTTCCACCCCTGCCCAACCATGTGACTCCCACAGCAGTTCCAGTCTGGTTTACATGATCTTCTCTGGTGCCACTGACCAAAGCTGGACCAATGTGAATTCATCTTGAGATTTGTTTTCTAACAGAACTGAGGGAGAGAAAGTCCTTCCCTAGAATACGAGGCTCACCCCCTGTCAGTGATGACTGTGGAGCCCGTCAGGTGGTCTGAAGTGAGACAGAACACACGCACGCCCCAGGTACTTTCTCCAGAAGAAGCCAGACATGATGGATGGATACAATAAGCTTTGATGGCATCCTAATCTATTTGTTTCTTTCCCTCTTACTGTCTAGTTTTCAACCATTTCCCCTGTTACAAGTTATAGCCTTACATCCTTTCAATACATTAATTTTCTTTCCAAAACAAGTTGTATTGATGTTCTGTCACTTGCTATGACTATTGCTCTGACTATTGCTAATATTGAATAACAACCCAAAACATTTGTTTTAGGGAAGTTTTTAGGTGGGAAATCTTATTTTTCCATCTTCCTTTTGGTATTTAGTATAAATCCTTCTGGCCCACTCCCAATCAGGGGCAGTATTAAGAGCGAATTCTTTTAGTCTCCTGCTCCTTCTTTACTTGATCTATATGCCGAGAAAAAAAAATCTCCTAAGAACATGATACCTTGAGCAGTATTACCTGTGGGTCTGTTTATCGTTTCTAAAACCATAAAATGATTCTATCTCTGTTTCTCCTAGCATCTTGAGTCTATCAAAAAATCAAAACCCTTCTCTAGTAATCCTATATTGGTAAATAGCACACTTAGAGGTTCATCTTTCTTAGTTCTCTCTGTGTTTCCAATGATGATATGTATGAGATTGGCTTGATTATTATTGGCTTGAGAATCTGGTTTGAGGACATGCTTCTGTTAGAGGGAAGTTGAAGGACAAAATTCAGTATTTAGGGAACTTCTCAGATTGCTTTAGGTCTCAGTTATGTGCCCTAATCCAGCCTTAGCAGGAAGTCCTTTACTTTTAGGAATATTAGCCCACATGGATAAAGCCTCGCTCTGATCCTCATTTGTCTCCTTTAATCTTATGGGTAGAGAATTGATAAATTGGCATTTCTGGCAATACAACAATATCAGAGGGGGATTATTATTATTAGTTTAATATAGACATACATATATTCATCCCCTTGTCCTATGTTTTGATGTATTATTTTCCATTGAAACTCACATAGTTCTAGCAAGAAAAAAATCTATCTTTATTCTATGTTTTTTTTTAAAAAGCAGGTTGTTGATTTACTGTGTTACTCATAAGAGTTTCAACAAATGTTTTATGACACACCTATAATATCAGATTATTTGCATAGCACTAGGAAACTAAGACACATATCCCTGGTTCCAATGTGCTTATTTCTTTTGACCAGAAATTTTTTATCAGATTATTTTAGAATACTGGGACAGTGTATTACACTTAGTAGCTGTAATAATGTTTGCCTAGTTTTGATAGCAAGTCTTTCTCTATAGGTACAAAACACTGAAAGTTTTTTTACAACATATGAGGTTTGTGCAGAAAAAGCCCAGCCATTGTTAATGTAATGAGAATGGTTGGCATAACATCCTGTTACCTGGCAGCCAAGAAGAGTAGACTGGAAAGTGCATACATGAACAATGACAATTTCATTGTTCTAGTCAGTGGGGGTGGTAGAAGCCGTTGAGTGACCATGGGTACAGTGTGGCCATCACATTCAAAATGAATGAGTAAGTAGAGCAACAAATCTGCATCAAATGTTGCTTTAAGCTTGAACATTCCTCTGTGGAAATGATTTGGTTAATTCAGAGGCTGTGACTATGGGCAGCTGGTGATTGGCAGCTTTATCATGACAATGCACTTGGTCGTGAATCATGTCTGGTGCAGGGTTTTTTGGAAAAACACCAAATCAGCCAGGTGACTCAGCCCCACTACAGCCCAGATTTGGTGCCCTGTGACTTCTGGCTTCTCCCAAAACTACAGTCACCTTTGGAAGGGAAGAGATTTCAGACCATCAGTGAAATTCAGGAAAATACAACTGGGCAGCTGATGGTGACTGAGAGAACTGTGTGAAGTCCCAAGGTGCCTGCTTTGAAGTGGACTGAGGCATCATTGTCCTATGTACAATGTTTTTTTTAAATATCTGGTATCTTCTTCAATAAATGTCTGTTTTTTGTAGTACACAGCTGGACAGACCTGGTATTCATTTGAATTACATCTTTTCTCTAACATGAACTAGACTGAGTCATTGCACAATTTTTTTAAACTTTATAGGCTTTGATTTTCTTATTTATAAAGTGGGAGTAAATTTTTCATACAAGTTAAATAAACAGGATTATTTTTAGGCACACAAGTTTTGTGAGATAAAATGGGGTAGTGAAACCTGTCTGCCTATACCACTGGCTCTCAGCACTGGGATGTCATTCCCAAGTGGGTAAGATTAATTTTGGGAGGATGAAAAATGGATGCTGCTGTATGGATAATGTACAAATATACATATAATATATAAAATCACATATAGTTTATCTGTAATAATAATTCATGATTAGAAATTACACTGGGTAATTAGGGAAACTGTTTTTGAAAGACTCTTTATCTGGGGTGATAAAAAATAGTGCTGAGAAACACTGACCTCAGCCATAATCTAATTTTATCCACTTAATGCCTGTAAAGCCATGAAAATGTTACCTCTACTACTAGCTTTCATCTCTAATATTTGTTAAATCATGTATAATCAAAACTTTCTTGCCTACCTCATAGGGTTGTGTTGAAGATCAAGTGAAGCAATATCTATGCAAATACTTTGAAGTGTACAAAGTGCTATGAACGGTCAGATATTGTTGACACTGGCCACCGTGGCTCAGAAGAGAACACAATTCTTAATGAAAAAAGAAAAATCTTACTATTGGGGACAGTTCAAAATCCATTTTGTAAATGAGAATTCACAATTCATTTTGTAAATGAGAATTCATTTACAAAATCAGTGATGGTAATGACAACTTTGAAATGTGGTTCTTCTACTTGAGGGATTTAGGTATATTATTACTGCATGTATTTTAAATAAGGTTTCCTGCCTCTGAGCTCAGGAGAATAACAAAGAAAGAAATTTTATTTTCCCATAAAACCATCAGTTCTGATTTGTCATGTCCTGTGCCCTACCTTCCACTCATTAAATCATACACATTCCCCTTAAACTATGAAATATAGTGTTATCTAGAGTTGCTTGATCACCTGTCTCCTTCTCTAGCTTAGTAAATCCTTAGCTTAATTTATTTATTCTCTATTTGGAAATAGGTATTTAAGACCAGTGATAAACTGGATATTGTCCTAGGCACTGGGCGGACAATAGTAAACAGAACAGATAAAAGGCCTTAAAGTGTGACACTGACTTTGTTATATTTTATATCAGTCTGGTGTCCTGGAAAACAGGAATTACAAAGAAATACTCCCACCTTTTTTGTGTTCTGGAAAGGACTTTCATAAGGCAGAATCCACTCCCATATGACTTGCATACGATTTACAATACCCTCCTCGTTTACCTATGGCAAAACCAGACACCAGTCCTCAAGGTTTTGATTAGTTGCATCACAAATGTTAGCTGAACGTCTACCCACCGACCAATCTGGACAAAACACCTGCTCTATTTTGACCTTAGCAAAATTTAGGTAAGCTTCTCTCTTTTTCCCAGACCCAAGAACTTAGAATACACTGCCCCATTCCCTCAGCCCAAGCCAGCCTACAATTCCTCCTTAAGGAACTTCCTTGAATAGGCTAACCTCAAGTAAAACAGTCTATAATCTACTGTTTTGTCAAACGATGGTTCCACCCCAGTTCTTTCTTGCCTTGTTTACTACTCCCTGGAACAGAAAAAGCCTGCCTGGACTAACCTTTGAGATGCTTGTAGTTCTCATTGTCCGCATTCTCCTTGTTGTCATAGTCCCCTTCCCCTATTGTTGTAGTCCCTTAACCCCTCTTGCAATATTATTTTCTAGTAAGTCTCTCCTTAACTCAATCTGGAGTTTCATTTGTTTGTTTTTTATCTCAACAGTGCTTTTGTAAAAAACAGATGACAATTATTGTACATGAAGTAGATTTATACAATATCCTATTTTGAGCATAACATTCATAATGTTTCTCTTAAACTGAATGAAGTTGATTTAGTTTTAGACCCTAGTTTTTTCCTGGCATTTATTCCTGATAGGTGACAGGCATTTGATCTAGATGGGAAGCTATCTCAGTTGTATTTCACGGACCAACATTATCTGCGATAGCTTTTGGGGACCCAATGTGGAAAAGAATTCTAAACCAGGATTCATGTTTAGGAAGAAATAAGGCCACACTAGTATTTTTGTACATTTGATTATTGGGTATAGATTTGCATGTAATCATTATGTGCCATCTTATATAAGCTTCTACCTGTTTTCCCAGATTCTTTTATTTGTTATCATGACACTTTTAGCTCATGTTCTTATTCCTATTACCTAAACTTGTCGTCTCTTTCCTTCCATTTGTCTTTTAGCTGCCTATGAGTTCCTTTAGTCTACCAGTAGTAATCAATGTCTCTGTCTCTGTCTCTGTCTCTGTCTCTGTCTCTGTCTCTGTCTCTCTCTCTCTCACACACACGCAGTCATTCCTCTTAAATTACCTGAATTCTTAATCTTTGTTTCTATATCGCCTTTATACCGTCTTGCCCATTTTCTGCATACATAATACATAGTGAATAAAATTTGGCTTCTTTCTCTTGGATCAGATAAACCTGCAAAAGCCAAAATCAAAAAGAACATCTTAATACACATTACAGCTTTCACTTCCAAGCAACTCTTTGTGGACTATCCTGATAGTTATGATTATTGATGAACAGTTTTTCTGTTCCTTTGGCCTAAATTTTGCAGCTAACTAAAAACCTTAACCCTGGCTGATGTAGCTCAGTGGATGGAGGGCAGGCTGTGAACCGAAGGGTCATCAGTTCAATTCCCAGTCAGTGCACATGCCCGGGTTGTGGGCAAGGTCCCCATTGGGGGCCACATGAGAGTCAACCACACATTGATGTTTCTCTCTCTCTTTCTCCCTTCTTTTCCCTCTCTCTAAAGATAAATAAATAAAATTAAAAAAAAAACCCTTAAGGTGGCAACAGAGTGAAAACTAGTGCTGATTTTACATTTAGAGAATACAGGTTGCAATTTGCATGTAAAACCTATGTCCATGCTGAAGCCAGTTGGATGGGGTAAAGGAAATGGGTGTGGCAAGAATGGAAGTACAGAAGGGTAACATTTTCAGTAATTGTTTGTGGAGAAAGAACTACTGTTGGGGACTGCTTCTTAGTTTTTCCTTTTGCATGTTTTGGAATTATTTTTTCTGAGGATAATGAACCGTTAGAATATAATCTCTATTTACAAAAGAGAAAAAACACTTTCATGTTTCATGAAATATATTTCACGTTGCACCCATCTATATGTTTTTAAGATAAGCAGGATGCAATAAGCTATTAAAAACAGACTGAATGAATGACATGTGGAAACTACCTCATATATAATTTCTACATAAAAATTTTTTCAAGTTTTTAAAAGGATTTTATTTATTTATTTTTAGAGAGAGGGGAAGGGAAGGAGAAAAAAAGGGCGAGGAACATCAATGTGTGATTTTTCTTTTTCATGCCCTCTACTGGGGACCTGGCCTGCAACCTAGGCATGTGCCCTGACTAGGAATGGAACCCATGGCCCTTTGGTTTGCAAGCTGGCACTCAATCCACTGAGCCACACAAGCTAGGGCTAAATTCTACTCTTTCATATAAGGATTTGATGGTGTATCATTCTTCACGGAGGTACACATGTGGTCTTCTGGATCTCTCATTCCGGATCTCACCTTTCTTCAATGTGAAAAATGTAATGGCAGTAATGAAACATTTTTTCCTTCTTTTTTGAGATTTGCAAAACATCTGAGAAGAGAGAGCCATCTGCTGCTGTCATGTAAATCGGCCAAAAAGACTGAGCAGAAAAGAAAAAAGTCTGGCATCCTGGCCACATTGGCTGGCCCGCATCTCTGCCAGGCCTTTGCCCCAGAGGTGCCAAAAACCGGGACAGGGATTCTGAAGAGCATTTTGGGAGCACCCTGGTTGTTCTGCAGAACAAAGAGAAACAGCTGCAGGGAGCAGGGTTGGTACGGCAGGTTGTGAAATGAGATACGGGCTTATGTCAGAGTCATTAAGCTTTTCTGATAAATGGGCTGCAAATTAATTGGTGGTTCCACTAATTAATTTATTTGAGTTGCTAAAATCCTCAGGCCTGCCTGTGGCTGTTAACAGAGCAGAATGATACTTCAACATGGAGAGTGTTCTCCCCCCCCTCCCCAAATAAAGTATTTAAATTCGGGCTGACTCACTGGTGATGTTTTTTAAAACACATCAGAGACAAAAAGATTAAATCATTCAAAACTCATTTAATGCCTAGAAATATTGGGGTTGAAATTTGTTTTTCAATCAGAAGAGGAATCAAATTGCAAATCCCTATAGGTTTCTATTGAGCTTCTATTGAACAGCAGGTGGAATGCCCAAAGTGCCATCAACCAGGAGAATCGCCATTGTTTCAAATGGCTAAGTATGTATCTCTGGCCTAATAGAAACTGGGTCAGCTAAACCACAGGACTAGGTGACTATAGATAAATGTGCTCATCTGCTTCAGAAATGATGTCTGATGTGTATGAGGTCCGTCTGGAAAAAGTCAAGCCATTGTTGATATAATGAGAACAATTTGTGTCATGTAACCTGGCGGCCAAGGAAAGTGGACTGGAATGTGCATTTGTGAACAATGACAACTTCACTGTGCTGGTCAGTGGGGGTGGAGGAAGCCTTTGAGTGAGCATGTGTACTGTGTGACCATCACATTCGAAATGACCGAGTGAATAGAACGACACATCTGCATCAACTTTTGCTTGAACATTCCTCTGTGGAAACTACTGGATGATGCAGAGGGCCACAGCTCTGGGCAACCGGTGATTGGCAGCTTCGTCATGACAACAGACCGCTCATGCATCGTGTCTGGTGCAGAGTTTTTTGGTGAAACACAGAATCACCCAGGTGACACAGGCCCCCTACAGCCATGATTTGGTGCTCTGGACTTCTGGCTTCTCTCCAAACTAAAATTACCTTTGAAAGGGAAGAGATTTCAGATCATCTATGAGATTCAGCAAAATATTATGGGGCAGCTGATGGTGATTGGGAAAACTGCGTGAAGCCCCAAGGTGCCTACTTTGAAGGGGACTAAGGTGTTATTGTACTATGTACAATGTTTCTTGTTCAAAAAATGTCTATTTTTCATAGTATGTGGCTGGGTACATTCTGGAAAGACCTTGGTATATCCTGTATCTATCCACATATAGGTACCTATCCTATGTGTAGATATACCCATGCCTATATATGCATATATACTCATATATATGTGTATGTACTTTTCTCTTTTTAACAATGAGAATACTTTGTTCAGAGAAAAATATTTTATCCAGTGCTTATGTTTTTTAACATAATCAAGAATCAATCATATACACTTGTTTAAAATAATCGTCATTAAGTCATAAATCTTAAAATGTATTTTCTATATTACTTTCATATAAAGAATTTCATTCTTTATAATTTTATTACAGAGAAGACAGCTATGTTTTTTCAAATACAGATACATAGAAAGCAGACTAGAAAGTTCTTTAAACCCCACCTTATCACAGAGATAGCAATGAGCATGTTTATTAAACACATGAAATTGTAATTTGCACTGTTTGTGTATGTGTA
>NW_028093235.1:0-560 GCF_014824575.4 Sturnira hondurensis
GACTGAGTGGGGCCGAGACTGCATTCTCCCCACTTCGAGTCCCAGGTGTTGGGGGGGGTGGGTCCACAGAGCACCTTGAATGATGAGGCTCCCGTGGGCTCTTGATTATTATTTTTTCCTTCTTTTTATTGATTTTAGAGAGAGAGGGAGAGACCAGGGGAGAGAGACATCCATCAGCTGCCTCTTCCTCACGCACTGACCGGAGACCAAACCTGCAACCCAGGCATGTGCCCTGACTAGAAATTGAACCCATGACCTTTCGGTTGGAAGGACCATACCCAACCAGCCCCATCGGCCAGGGCTGAGCTTGTTATTCTTTATCTGCCCCTCTCCCCACCCCAGATCCATTCTCTGCCCTATGGACTATAGCACCCGGCCACCTTGGCCCTCTGCCTTGCAGATGGGGTGGGGCAATGGGAGGCAGCCAGAGGTCACAGGGCAAGAGGCTGGGTCAGGATATTTCTTCATTCCCTACTGAGCCCTTCTGCTGCCAATAACTCCCTGCCCGGGACTTGTGCTCCCAAACACTGTCCTCCATCCCTGCGTGTTGGAGGCCTACC
>NW_028093236.1:0-1292 GCF_014824575.4 Sturnira hondurensis
CTATAGGGGATGCAAATTAAAACCACAGTGAGATACCACTTTACACCTGTCAAAATGGCCATCATGAGCAAATGAAGAGACAAGTGCTGGAGAGGATGTGGAGAAGTGGGAAAGCCAGTACATTGTTGGTGGGAATGCAGACTGGTGCAACCCCTGTGGAAAACTGTATGCAATTTCCTTGAAAAGCTAAAATTGGAACTGCCTTTTCACACAGCAATTCCACTGCTGGGATTATACCTTAAGAATCCTGAAACACCAACCACTTCAGAAGAACCTCTACAAACCAATGTTCACAGCAGTGTTATTAACATAGCCAAGCTCTGGAAACAGCCTAAGTGTCCATCACTAAATAAGTGCATGAAACAATTGTGGTATATTTACACAATGGGATACAATGCAGCAGAAAGAACAGAGGAGCTTTTTCCCTTTGCAACAGCATGGATGGATCTGGAGACCATTATGCTGAGTGAAATAAACCAGGTGGTGAAAGGCAAATACCATCTGATGTCTCCCATAAGTGGAACCTAATCAACAAACGAACATGGCAGAAAATTTGAAGCAGAGACATGGAAATGCAGAACCAACTGGCAGTGACCAGTGGAGAGGATGGAGGAGGACAATGGGACAAAGAAGGGGAAGAGTCAAGGAACATGTACCAAGAAAAGACACATGGAAAAGGAAGACAGGGTGTGGAGTATTGCATGTGGAAGGTGGGGTGAGTAGAGCAGGGGAGATTAATGGGGGGAAATGAGGACAATTGCAACTACAGAACAATTTATAAAACGGTTTTAAAAATGTATGCACTATGAGAACACTACTGATGAATATGCCCCTGCACAGGTGCAGAGTTTCACACCTGCACTTTTCCTCAGAGTCTAAGACAAAAGGCACTTCAAGGCAACATGTCCCCAGAAAAATCTGAGCAGTCAGGTCATCTTTCACTGTAGATGCCAATCCAGAACAGAGGCAGGACAACTGGAAATATTTACTTGGAAAATTTCAGCCAGATTAAATATTTGGGGAGATTTGAGAATATAATAAGAATGGGCACTGTAAGCAACATGACAGGATTAGATAACTATACGTATGTGACATTAGAGTAAGAGATGCATGGAACAGATCTAAAGACACAAGACACACTTGCCTCTTTATTAAAGACCATGCCACAGTGTACTGAGCCAGAACTTAAATACCACTGAAAGGAAAAGCTGTAGAGATTTTAAGAACAGGGGAAAGAATCATAAGAATCTCTCTTTGCTAAGTGGCAGTACAGAAAAGAAAAGAGGAAAACA
>NW_028093237.1:0-2756 GCF_014824575.4 Sturnira hondurensis
TAGAGGAACCTATATAAAGGATACATGGACAGCAACTGAGAAGGGTGGAAATTGGAGAGAGGGGGAGCATGGGGGGTTGGATTGGTTGGGTGTAATAGACAGAAAACTGTACTTGAAAAATAATTAAATAAAAAAATTGGGAAAAAAATAAATGTGAAGTGACATTCTTTTTTTTCTGGCTTTTAGTGGAATTGACATCAATTTCTTGCTGATTAAGAATGCTTTTTGTTGTTCTGAGGGGTAGATTGTATTGTTATTTCAAAGATTTACTTGTTTAGTTTTAAGAATCAGGAACTAAAATTGGATCAATCCATACTGAATCCATACTGAATCAATCCATATATTTCTCAATCCATACTGAAATTGAGAAATATATATTTAGCATATTTAAGATCATTATATGGTGTCCCAGGGTGTGACCTATTAGTGAGTAATTGAATTTGTATCTTAAACCATTCTTGAAGAAATATGACATAGTCTTATGGGTAATTATTTTCATATTGAAGTTGATTTACTTTTATTTCCCCAAATATTTAATATAATCAGTTCCATTATTTCAGGAGTTATGGACTAATCACACTCCACCTGTACCTGTTCTGTTCTCATCTTTCCTAAGGGCTTCACATTGTCGTCCTAACTGAATTCTAAACTGGTTCTTTCTTTCTGGAATTTTAATTTTTCTTTGACTGCTCAATACCAAATAGGTTAACTTGTTACCATTTCCACCCCTGAAGTGGTGGAATCCCCACCCCACCAGCCCGTGGCCCTACGAGTCCTCACTCTTCCTTACATGGTTTGTCAAATGGCCCCACAACTGGTCTTCCTATCTGCCTTTCTTCCATCCTTTCTCTATCAAACAGGTTTTTTTCCCCTGCAACACAAATCTGATCCTGTCAGTTCAATTTTTAAAGTCAGTCAGCGATAACCTGTGGCCTTCACTGTAAAGCTGGAATGTTTAGCTGAGTCATTTCTGGCTTTAACTACTTACCTTCAGGTCCCCACAGTTGCCCTTGTTCTAGTCTTACTGAGTCACTTAATTTTACAGACTCACAATATGAGATTCTCACAGCCTAGAATGAGAGACTACCACCACCTTGCTTGCCGGGCAACTCCTGCAGCTTCCTTCTTAGGGGCATAGTTCAATTCATCTTGGAAGCATTTTATAGTACCTTGGCTGTGCATGCTAGAGTTAGGCATCTTTCTCCTCTACTTTCATTATATTCTTCACATTTGCATTCTACTTATTGCATAGTATTTTAATTAATTTTCTTACCTCTTTCTCTATTGGGAACTTGTTTTATTTTCAATTCTTCACATTCTTTTTTAAAAAAAAATTAATTTTATTAATTATGCTCTTACAGTTGTCCCATTTCCCCTCATCCTGCACACCCTGTCTCTCCCACATTCCCTGTCTTTAGTTGATGTCCATGTGTCATAAGTTCTTGGGCTTCTACATTTCCCATACTATGCTTGCCCTCCCCCTGTCTATTCTCTCCCTACCATTTATGCTACTTATTCTCCGTACTTTTTCCCCCTGTCTCCTCCTCCCACTCCCCTGTTACTAACCCTCCATGTGATCTCCATTTCTGTGATTCTGTTCCTGTTCTAGTTGTTTGCTTGGTTTGCTTTTATTTTAGGTGTGGTTGTTAATAACTGTGAATTTGCTGTCATTTTACTGTTCATATTGTTCATATATTTTATCTTTTTCTTTGATAAGTCCCTTTAGCATTTCATATAATAAGGGCTTGGTGATGATGAACTCCTTGAACTTGACCTTATCTGAGAAGCACTTTATCTACCCTTCCATTCTGAATGAAAGCTATGCTGGATAAAGCAATCTTGGCTGTAGGTCTTTGGATTTCATGACTTGGAATACTTCTTTCCAGCCCCTTCTTTCCTGTAAGGTCTCTTTTGAGAAATCAGCTGACAACCTGATGGGAACTCTTTTGTAGGTGACTGTCCCCTTATCTCTTGCTGGTTCTAGAATTCTCTTCTTCATTTTAATCTTCGCTAATATAATTATGATGTTCCTTGGTGTGTTCCTTCTTGGGTCTAACTTCTTTGGGACTCTCTGAGCTTCCTGGACTTCCTGGAAGTCTATTTCCTTTGCCAGACTGGGGAAGTTCTCCTTTATTATTTGTCCAAATAAGTTTTCCACTTGTTGCTGTTCCTCTTCCCCTTTTGGTACTCCTATAATTCAGATGTTTGAACATTCAAAGGTGCCCTGGAGGTTCCTAAGCCTCTCCTCATCTTTTTGAATTCTCATTTCTTCATCCATTTCTGTTTGGTTGTTTCTTCCTTCTTGTCCACTCCATTGATTTGAGTCCCAGTTTCCTTTTCATCACTATTGGTTTCCTGTGCATTTCCCTTCATTTCAGTTAGTTTAGCCTTCATTTGTTCCTCTAATTTGTGACCCAAATCAACCAATTCTGTGAGCATCCTGATCACCAATGCTTTTTTTAAATATATTTTATTGATTATACCATTACAGTTGTTCTTTCCCCCCCTTCATTTCCCTCCACCCCCACACTCCCTCCCCCACCATTCTCCCCCACTTAGTTTATAACCACGTGTCTCAAGTTCTTTAGATTCTGTATTTCCCCTACTATTCTTGCCTTCCCCCCTATCTATTTTCTACCTACTGTCTGTGCTATTTTCTGTGCCTTCTCCCCCCTTCTCCTCCTCCCACTCCCCTGTTGCTAAGCCTCCATGTGTTCTTCATTTCTATGGTTCCACTCCTGATCTAGCTGTCCTCT
>NW_028093238.1:0-639 GCF_014824575.4 Sturnira hondurensis
AGGAAAATGGGGACAACAAAAGGGCCAGGGACGGCGAACAGACCATAGACAAAGACCAAGGTGCCCTTTGTAAGGAGAAGGGACACTGGAAGTGAGACTGCCCAAAGCTGAAGGCTATGAAGGCAGACAGTCAGGGACAAAAATAAGGCCCTGAAGTCTTGCTCCAAACCTTAGACTGACGGGGCCAGGGCTCCATTCCCGTTGGCTCCCAGGAGCCCATGGTCACCTTAAGAGTCGAAAGTAAGCCAATAGACTTCCTGGTCGATACGGGAGCCACTTTTTCAGTCCTGAAACAACCTCAGGGGCAAATTCAGAAGGCAACCACCAAAATAGTTGGGGCGACTGGCAAAGCAGAAGCCTATCCATGGACTACCACTAGAATTACTAACTTGGTCCGAGGCACCATCAGCCACTCCTTCCTAGTTATCCCAGACTGCCCTTACCCACTGATTGGGAGAGATTTGTTGCAGAAGCTTCAGGCCACCATTACCTTCAGACATGAGGAGAGCCCTTCAAGGAACAAGGGCAAGGAGGCAGAGGTCAGCTTGGAGATAACTGTCCCACTGTCTGAAGAATACCTACTTGCTATTATACAAGGAGTTAAGGAGGAAGGAACAGGGGTCCCTGATGCCCTACTCA
>NW_028093239.1:0-844 GCF_014824575.4 Sturnira hondurensis
AGAGGATCCAGTGAGGCAGAAGCAGAATCCATCAGAGCCACGAAAACTCCACATGAAGGTCAGGGTTCGTGAGGAGCAGGAAACAAGTGAGCGCAAGGAAGGCCCCTGAGACGGAGACGTCTGCCCTCCGTCTTCTCTCATCAAAAGAGATTCCAGTCCCAAGAATTTAACCAGATGTGAGGGAGTGGGTTTCCATTTAACCGCAGCCTTTCCATTTAACCGCAGCACAGCGCCCCAGTTCAGCTTCAAATAAAAAGCCTGTCCAGAGCTGTTCGAGTCAGGAGAGGAATAAACCACCTGGACAGGCTCGTAATTGGAGAGAAAACACTTTCTCCTTTCTCGGCTAGAAGTAACAAACAAATAGGGGAGTGTAGAGGTTCTGACCTGCATAAGAAAATTAAGAGTCCCTCTCTCATTGCGAGCTGGAGGGGAAAGGACCCAAAATTCTTCTCGCCTTGACACAGAGCCACTTCAGGAGCCAAGTGTGGAGACGGAGTGTGCCAAATTAGAGGGAAAGCGTGTGTGTGAGTGATGAGAAGTCGGGCTGGACGATGTTTGATGCATCCACGTCTCTACTGAGCTCCCATCCCCCTAGACGTGGAACCCAGTGAAAGGTCCAGGTCCCCTTTGCACAAAGCCCAGGCCTTCCGCTGACGGCAGTAAATGGATGTTTCTGAAGGAACACCACCCTGTGCCCAAACACACATAAAGCTCTCAGCCCCCCCCCACCAAGGCCAGATACATGTCCCGTGTTCACCCATCCCCACGTCTGCCTTTCTCCCCACTGCCCAAGGACCAGAGCATCGCCAGTAGGCTAAGGATGCAGTTGGTTTATGGAGGCTAG
>NW_028093240.1:0-669 GCF_014824575.4 Sturnira hondurensis
AGTATATTCATTGGGGGCCATTATTGTTATAATCTACCATACCTACTCTCTGGATGTTTCTGTCATTTTTTTCTCATTGTTTTTTGAGAGCAGTTTTATGGGTGTTTGCTCCTGTGAAAATGCTTTTGTATTATTTTATTTTTATTTTTATTTTTATTTTTATTATTTTTTTTTAGCTTACAAATTTTTTTAAATTTAATTCTTGTTCAAGTACAGTTTTCTGTCTTATATTCCCAGCCCTGCCCCCGCCCCGTGCTCCCCACCTTCCTCCCATTTCCGCCCCCCACCTCCCTCCCATTTCCGCCCCCCACCTTAGTCAGAGACACTTTTAATTATAGCATCAGCAGCATCTAGAAATGTCGAAATTTTTAAAAAATATTTTGGCATTTCTCTGAAATAAGCAATGTTCCTGACTTTCTCTTTGAATTTATATTTATAACTTAATTCACTAACATATTTTGGTTCTGTTAATAAAAGCAAGGTTTAAACAAAAGTAAATGAGAACTTTGCTTAAAGTGCGAGTGCAGCTGCTCCCGAGGGTCTCTGGCCCAGTTTCACAGCAGGAGTTCTGTGGAAAGGTAAAGTGAAAAATCTGTAGAAAAACAAAATGGCTTTGATGTTCATGCAGAAGAAACATAGGTCATGTTGGGAAAGACAAAGATCTTGTCT
>NW_028093241.1:0-958 GCF_014824575.4 Sturnira hondurensis
CTGCTGGAAACAGTGCTGGCTTCAGTCTTGATCCACTCACCAGTACGCCTCTCTGACACCTGATAATCTGGCTGTTTCCCAAGCAAGTCCAATCAGTCTGAACTGGCTTGGAATGAATGCATGATCTCAAAGCAACCACATTTTATTCTCGTGAAGCATCTTTCCTTTAGTGCCTGCTAGGCTTTTTCCACTTCACGGAATTTTTTTTGTGGTCTACACTGCATATTGTTCACAGATTTTCCACCCGAGCAGGGAGGGCAGACAGCATCCTGCGTGCTGGGTAAGCATGTTAGGGGCCTTTCCTTCCTGACAGATCCCACTCGTGGTTCCCTTCTCTGCAGACTGACAGACCGAGAGAGAATCTTCTCCCTGGAATAAACAGTAGCTACCAAAGAAAGTCCCCCCACAGAATTTTGTTACACCGTTTCTCCTCTTTTGTATCTCTTCTCTGCCATTCCTGGAGAGGCTCCAGGAATTCCTCTCCTGCGAACACCCAGTTCATTAGCATACATGGTCTAAATGTAGCAAGGTACAAACTATGTTTTTCAGACCTGTATCCCTCCGACTGCAAGGCTATTAAAAACAATGACACCTCTTCCTTCCCATGGGCCACCTACTCATACGCCAANGCCTGCTTCAGCCCAGGGGTAGGGTGAAAGATGATGCTGAACCTAACCTCTGATTTGTTATCACATTCTGGTAATAATCATGAGGCAGGCCATCAAAAGTCATGCCCACCAACAACACACAATGTTTTGGGGGGGGTGTTAATTAAAAAAAAATTGCGATTTACACTGAGTAGCACAGGAAGAGCAGGTAAGACAGGGAAGAGGCCAGGATGGCTGCTCCTGCCAAAACCTGGCTCCTGGCGTGGTGCCCCTGCGGGTCTTAGGGGAGGGCTCTCCAGCAGAGATACCACGAAGCTGACATGACCCTTAAATTCCCCTTGCATTTATTG
>NW_028093242.1:0-853 GCF_014824575.4 Sturnira hondurensis
AATAATTAATTTCTATTTGAATTTAATATATATTTCCATTTTTAATGTATAAAAATATCTTGGCCAAGCATACTGGACATATCCATGTAAAAATAAAAACAACAATAACAAAAATGTCCTTAAGAGAGAAAAACAGTTAGTCAACTATTCTGTTATATTGATTCTATCAAACCTAACATATTCAATAACAGAATAATCGGCAGGAAAACTAACGCTGAAATATTTTCTGGTTTTTAGTTCTAGTTCCAGACATTTAAAATATGATTTTATAAAAAATGTTTAGACAATTTCATTGTAGCACAGTGGCCAGAGCTTCTTGTTTTCCAAAGTTGAATGGGAAACCAGAATTTCTAAACCTTAATTCGTTCTTCCGACCCACTGAAGGGGAAGCCCTAGAGCCCGTAGTCCTCTGTTCCGAGGTCACAGGTCTCGGGTATTCCAAATTAGTTCTGAACTGCACAATGAGTTGAGAGCTAAATTTCCCAGGAAAGGATATGAGGAGGACCTAGGCAGAATGTAAACTCAGAAAGACCAAAAAAAAAAAAAAAAACCATGAAGAGCATTGAGAGAGCTGGAGCAAAATGACAGAAAGCTGAAGTCTGCACATGAAAGTCTCTAGGGAATTCTAGTTGGTGAGGCATCTAAAGGCTTTCATCAGAAATAAATATCAGGCAATAACATTTAATGTCCATTTCGCTTTGATGTAAAATCTCCCTATTGCCCCAAATCCTCAGTGGTGCTCACCATACACACAAATGTTGGATGTGTAGCTTGGGGAGGGTGGCCAGAGAAAGGCATTGAGTTCTATTGTAAAGTAAGGATTCTCAGTGAAGGGAGATATAGGGCTTAGAGT
>NW_028093243.1:0-1275 GCF_014824575.4 Sturnira hondurensis
AATACCATATGATCTTACCTTTAACAGGAAGCTAAACAACAAAACAAACAAGCAAGCAAAAATAAAAACAAAGACACTGAAATAGAAAACATGGGGACAGTGACCAGAGGGGAGAGGAGAGGGTATTTCAGGGGAAAAAGGGGAAGGATTTACAGGAACTAGTATAAAGGACACATGGATAACAACTAAGAGGGGTGGAAATGGGAGGAAGGTGGGGAGCACTGGGGAGGGGGGGCGTGGGCTGGGATGGGAGTAAAAGACAGAAAACTGTACTTGAACAATAATTAAATTTAAAAATTACTTTAAAAAATTACAACTAAACTACAGAGCACCCATCATTTATGACCCCTGCAGTATAGCTGAGCAGAAGTGCTACAGCTCAACATACAAGGGTGGAAAAAAAACCTGAAATATATTTTTAAAAATTTGTGTATTTATTCTTACATGTTTAAACTTCAGTCACCTTCAAAGTACTCTCCATTTGATGCAACACATCTATCAAGACATTTTTTCCACTGCTCAAAACAGTTTTTTAACGCATCAATTTTGATGCCTTTTTAGTGCTTCTGATGGTTTTATTTCATCTTTTCCACACTAGCAAAATATTTCATTGAAGACTTTCTTCATCCATAGAAACAAAAAAAGTTCCTTGGGGCAAAACTGGATGAATAGGTAAGGTGGGGCACAGGGATCGTGCTGTTTTTGGTCAAAAACTGCAAAACACTCAGTCACATGTGAGCAGGTGCACTCATAAATCACCCATCATGAAATGGGCAAATGGGTTGAAAGAATCTTCAAAAAAAATTCACTGAAGCCAAATGCAGCCTCTTATAGCAACGCCAGCTGGTACACTGATACAGATGGGTTCCCAAAACATTGAACTAGCAGAGAAAGCCTGTACTGCAAAAGGCCTGCCCTCCAGAAGATAATGCACATGGACCCATATTGAGACTGGTAAGAGAGGCACAGATGCCAAATGGGTTGGTCCCACATCCATGTATGGTATTTAAAAGTCTGGAGGGATAGCTTGGCTATAGCAGTCTCCCCTAAAAAGCAAGGACTCCCGCCCTGCACTAAGATCCCCAGCCCAGAGTTCCAATGCCAGGATAGAAGTCCCCAAACTTCTGGCTGTGAAAACCAGCAGATTTGGGGTTAAGTAAGACAGAGGGCAGCTGGAGTCTCAGATGTTCTGCTAAAACAGGGGTGTCAAACTCATTTTCACTGAGGGCTACATAAGCCTCGTGGTTGCCTTCAAAAGGCCAAATGTAATTTCAA
>NW_028093244.1:0-1903 GCF_014824575.4 Sturnira hondurensis
TCCTGATCACCAGTGCTTTGAACTGTGCATGTGATAGGCTGGCTATCTCCACGTCACTTGTGTTTTTTCTGGAGCTGTGATCTGTTCTTTCCTTTGGGCCATTTCACTGGTCTTGGCGGGCTTGGAAGGTATAAGGGGAGGAGCCTTAGGTGGTCAGCAGGGCGGGGCAGCCCGCATCTCTGGGTTGTGACACTGTATGTGGGGGAGAATCCGAGAGGGAACAGTGCTGCTTGCTCTGCTCTCTGCTGGTTTTCAGTCACTTCCCCCACTACCCACAATCACACTGGACCCTTCTGTTTCTGATTCCTGCGTGGGTGGGTTTGTGTACTACCTAGGACCCTGTGGGTCTCTCCAACAAACTCTCCTGTGAGGCTGGGAGTTTCTCCTCAACCCCCACAGGTGTTTTCAGTCAGAGGCTTTGAGGCTTTATTTCCTGGTCCTGGAACCCTGGGTAGCTTGGTCTGTCTCGCTTCCCAGGTTTTCCTCCCACTGTATCTGCTCGCAAATGTGGGACCATCCTGTCCATAAGCCGCTGCCTTGCCGTGAATCCTCTCCAGAAGGCTGCCTGTCTGCACCTCTCCTACAGGTCTGGATGAATATTTCTTCTTTCACTCCTTGGTTGTTGGACTTCCATACAGTTTGATTTTCTGTCAGTGCTGGTTGGTTTTTGTTTTTAAATTTGTTGTTGTCCTTGTTTTGGTTGTGTGAGAAGGCATAGTGTGTGTACCTACATCTTCATCTTAGCTGGAAGTTGTGCGTTTGTTTCTGAAGTTTGGATTCTGTTCCCTTGGTCTGTATGTCTTTTATTTTTTTTGCAATTACCATGCTGTTTTAATTACAACAGCTCTGTAGCATAATTTGGTATCAGGCAGTGTTATGTCTTTAGCTCTATTTTTCTCTCTCAATATTTCTTTGGTGTTGTTGGTCTTAAGGAGTTTTGTGTGAATTATATTATTGCCTTTTGTATTTTTGTGAATAGTGCATTTGAAATTTTGATAGGGCTTGCACTGAATTTATAGATTGGGCAGTAGGCACATTTTAGTGAATTCTTCCTAACACTAAATGCAGGATACGTTTCCATTTATTTTTGTCTTTTCAATTTCTTTTACCAAAGTCTTAGAGTTTTCAGCATCCAGGCTTTTTACATCCTTGGCCATCATGTGTTGTATTTGATGTTATTGTAAATGGGATTAAGCCTTTATTTTCTCTCCTGATTTTTTTATATTTTGCATATAAAATGCCACTCATTCCTGAATGGTCATTTTCCAATCTGCAACTTTACTGAATTGGTTGTTTAGTTTTAACCATTCTTTGCTGGCTGTTCAGTGATTTTTAACATATAAGATTGTGTCACCCACACACAGTTTTATTTCTTTCTATCCAATTTGCATCCTTTGTTTCTGGTCCCTGTCTGACGACTCTGCCCAGGACAGTCAGTGTGAGCTGCACAGGAGTGCGGAGACTGGGCTTCCCTGTCCTGTTGCTGATCTCAGAAGAGAAACACTCAGCTTTTCAGTGTGGAGTCTGATGTTGACTGTGGGCTTCCACACGTGACCTTCATTGTGCTGAGGGGTGGTCATTCCATCCCCAATGTGTTGACAGTGTTTGTTATGAAACGTTTGTTTTGGTGTACAGTGTCTAATGTCATTTCTGTATCTATTTAAACAAGCGTATGTTTATATCTTTGGCTTTATTGTTGTGGTGAAAATGCTTATTGATTTTCACATGTGAAAGTATTTTTGACCATTATCAGGACCCTGTGTGAAATCCCATTTGGTCATGGTGTAGAAAACTATTAATGTGCTCTGAATTCCTCATGTTAATCTAATGTTCATTGAGATATTTTGCATATATGTTCAGTAAGAATATTGGCCTCTCGTTTTATTTCTTGATCTATTCATTG
>NW_028093245.1:0-1564 GCF_014824575.4 Sturnira hondurensis
ACCTTCTGTGTGTCGGTCATTATGCTAGTCTTTGGGGATATAATGTGCCCTTTGTGAGGCTTAGGAACATTGCTGGACTGGCCCAAGGTTACAAGCTAATGTGTGGGCGGCTTGGGTGTTTTCCAGATACAGGTCCTGCCCTTTCCTCAGCAGGTTTCTCAAACCTGCTGTACAGGAGGTCCATCCGGGAAACCAAAATAGAGTGATGTCCAGGTCCTGCCCCCGGAGATCCTGATTTCACTTAGATGGGCATGTCCTGGGCCCAAGATTGTTAGGAGTCCCCCACGTGATTGGAATGTGCGGCAAAGAAGCAGCACCTCGAGCACCTTGGAAACCGCACTGTCCAGCGTTGCACTCTGTCTTCGTGCTTGTTTGCACCCAGATGAACCGTGTTTCCTCTGTGAAGCTTGATGTGTAACTGTGTGGCCTACAGTCTCTATACGGCCCCTAAGGCTCAGCACAATGTTGGAGGCACTGTGGAGAGACATCACATACTTGGTGCATTTCTGCAAGTATAATACAAGTTGGGGGGTGGGGTTTGGTGGCAAGAAAGACTAGCAAAGCAGGTCCCAGGCCCTCATCTAGTGGCCGAGGGCCTGGGCCACTTTCTCTGACAATTCTTTAAAAACACCACCCAATAAAATGGCTCCTTTAAATGTCCAACAAGCTCCCTTACTTGCCCTCAGTCTTTATTTTCCCCACCTTTACAGGATGGTTGTCCCCATGAAATTTCTCTCTCCATTTCATTTTTTAAACTACACCCAGTTGCCAATTTGGCTTTCCAGAACCCATCCCCCCTTTCAAAGCTGGAACCTAAAGGCCAGGCTTTGCCACCAGCACAGAAAGATCCAGTCGTCCTGCCCTTCCCTGGCTCCCCTTCCATGATGCCTGGAAGGCCTTGAGGGTGAGGGGCGGTGGTGCTGGGAGCAAGTCTCACAGCCTTCACTGCCTGAGCCCTCTGGCGGACCACCTTACCCGTCCTGTTGCAGCCATGGCGCTCTTGGCACGCACCCCCGACCTCTTCCAGCCCCCCGTGTGCATCCCCCAGTCCCAAAACTGCTTCCACGTTTTCAGTGCTCATTCCAGCAGCAGCCAATGGTCAGCCCCAAAGTCTGTCTTTGTCAGCTCAGGCTGCTATCACAGAGAACCGTAGACTGGGCGGCTTAACTAACAGAAATTTATGTGTCTCAGCTCTGCGGCTGGGAAGTCTGAGATCAAGGGCACGCTGATCCTGTTTGGTGCGGGCTCCTTTTCAGATGGCTGCCTTCCCGCTGTATCTTCACGCTGCAGACGAGATCCGGGTCTCTTCCTCATTAACGATGGCATTTCTTGTGTCGTGAGGGCCCCACTCTCGTGACCTGATGCTAATGGTTCTCCCACAAGCCTTACCTCCAACACCATCATACTGTGGTCGGGGCTCAGCCTATGAATGTGGGGGCAGGGATGCGAACATTCAGTCTGTTGTACCCTATATCTGTGGAGGAGGATTGCATCGTGTGTTTAGCTCAGATAAACTCAGAGCATCCTCTGTCACCAAGGTGCCTGGTTCTAGGAAGTAGAAACC
>NW_028093246.1:0-1085 GCF_014824575.4 Sturnira hondurensis
GTGCCGTTGTGACATTCTTCTGAGCTAATAAAGCTATTGTAATAATCATAACATGCACATTTTTTCATATGATCAACTGTAAGCCTACTTTTGTCCCTCCTGTATATATTATATATTGAAATACCTATATAGCATATATTATACATAATATATGCATTTGTACATTTCTGTTTTCTTTTTTAATATATTTTATTGATTATGCCATTACAGTTGTCCCATTTTCCCCCTTCATTCCCCTCCCCCCTGCACACCCGCTCCCCCATTCCCTCCCTTTAGTTCATGTCCATGTGTCACAAGTTCTTTAGCTTCTACATTTCCCATACTATTCTTGCCCTCCCCCCTGTCTTTTCTACCTACCATCTATGCTACTTATTCTTTGTACCTTCTCCCCCTTTTCTTCTTCCCACTCCCCTGTTGCTAACCCTGCTTGTGTCTCCATTTCTATGGTTCTGCTCCTGATCTAGCTGTCCACTTAGTTTGCTTTTGTTTTAGGTGTGGTTGTTAATAACTGTGAGTTTTCTGTCCTTTCACTGTTCATATTTTTTATCTTCTTTTTCTTAGATAAGTGCCTTTAACATTTATATAATAAGATGAACTCCTTGAACTTGATCTTATCTGAGAGCCTTTTATCTGCCCTTCCATTCTAAATGAAAGCTTTGCTGGATAGAGCAACCTTGGATGTAGGTCCTTGCCTTTCATGACTTGGAATACTTCTTTCCAGCCCCTTCTTGCCTATAAGATCTCTTTTGAAGAATCAGCTGACAGTCTGATGGGAACTCCTTTGTAGGTGACTGTCCCTTTATCTCTTGCTGCTTCTAGGATTCTCTCCTTATTTTTAATCTTGGGTAATGTAATTATGATGTGCCATGGTGTGTTCTTCCTTGGTCCAACTTCTTTGGGACTCTCTGAGCTTCCTGGGCTTCCCGGAAGTCTATTTCCTTTGCCAGATTGGGGAAGTTCTCCTTTATTATTTGTTCAAATAAGTTTTCCACTTGTTGCTGTTCCTTTTCCCCTTCTAGTACCCCTATAATTTGGATGTTGGAATGTTTAAAGATGTCCAGAAGGTTCCTAAGCCTCACCTCATT
>NW_028093247.1:0-1086 GCF_014824575.4 Sturnira hondurensis
GAAGGGACACTGGAAGCGAGACTGCCCAAAGTTAAAGGCAGAAGCCCTCAGCTAGAAACAGGGCCCAGAAGTCCTGCTCCAAACCCTAGACTGACGGAGCCAGCGCTGATTCCCTGTAGGCTCCCAAGAGCCCATGGTCACCTTGACAGTCAAAGGCAAGCCAATAGACTTATTGGTCCTCACGGGAGCCACATTTTCACTTTTAAAGAAACCACAAGGACAGATCCAAAAGGCCACCACCAAAATAGTGGGAGCAATGGGTAAAGCGGAGGCCTATCCCTGGACATCGGGCAGGATTACTGACTTAGGCCAAGGCACCATCACCCACTCCTTCCTAGTCATTCCAGACTGCCCTTACCCGCTACTCGGAAGAGATTTCTTGCAGAAGCTTCAAGCCACCATCACCTTCAGACAAGCGGGGATCCCCTCGGAGGAGAAGGACCAGGGAGCGGAGGTCAGTCTGGAGGTAACGGTGCCTTTATCTGAAGAATACCTACTTACAGCCCTGCAAGAAGGTAAGGAGGAGGGAGTCGGGGTAACCGAGGTCCTAGGCGGGGAAGTTCCTGGGGTATGGGCGGAGGCAAATCCTCCGGGACTAGCAGCCCACTAACCACCAGTGCAAGTTTAGCTGGCTAGTACCACAGCGCCATCAGAATCAGGCAATACCCTGTTCCTGCAAGAGCCAAACAAGGGATTGCCCAGCACCTGCGGCGGCTATTAGAGGCTGGGATCCTCCGGGAATGCCAGTCCGCCTGGAATACCAAATTACTCCCTCTCCAGAAGCCAGGGACCCAAGACTTCCTCCCGCTACAGGACTTGCATGGAGTAAATGCCACGGTAGAGACTATACACCCCACGGTGCCAAATCCATATACCCTGCTAAGCTCTTTGCCTCCCACGCACACTTATTTCTCCATCCTAGACCTGAAGGACGCCTTCTTCTGTATTCCACTGGCCCCCCAGAGCCAGGAAATATTTGTCTTCAAGTGGAATGACCCAGACAAGGAAAAATTAGGCCAATTCTCGTGGACCAGACTCCCACAACGGTTAAAGAACTCCCCCACTATTTTCAACGAGGCCCTCAGT
>NW_028093248.1:0-8316 GCF_014824575.4 Sturnira hondurensis
TGACCTAAGACAGGCATGATCATGGAGGGACCCTCAGGGAAGGACTAGGGGGCATATAGAAAAAGGGGGGTGATGGACCCTCACCCCTCTGATTTGACATAGCCTGAGTCCTCATTCTGTCTGTGAGTAGTATTCTGATTTCTTGGCTGCCTTACTTCCCTTGCCTGACTTAAGCCTGAGACATTGCCTTAAGCCTAATACAGTGCCAGAGATGGCTGTGGCCCTGTGCTGGAAAGGACAGGTTCCCTGGGGCAATCAGGCCTACGAAAGAACACATAAAATCCTATGAAACCTACTTTGCTAATACTCTCAATTTAAATGATAAGGGCCCAAGCATACAATGAGTCTGTTTTCTCAAAGTTGTATTAGCTATCTGACCCTGATTCATAATAAGCCCTCGGAGTATTTTGTATGTTACCTATTGTTTGATCCATAGTGCCTGACAATGATTGATGAGCTTTATGTATACACCCTGTATTCCTGTGCCAATTGAACCCAATAAAAGCCAATTGAGGAACAAGCTCCTGGCCTTTCTCCTTTGAGCAATTGGCCACCATTCCTCCTCAAGCAGATCATGTCTTGGTAGCCTTATGATCATTCTTGGTGGCTCAGGGCTGGGGTGGGGAGCGACTGTGGACAGACCCCCTGTTTCCCAGAGTTGGTTATTAAGAAAACTAGGGAGTCATTCTTAATATTTATATCAACATTTCATTAACTCTGAATATCATGCTTATAGTTCAACTTAAACAAATGTATTAATAAAATTCCTTCGAATTGTTCTCTTTTATGTTTTCCCTTTACAGAGCACAAAATTGAAAAAAAAAACCTCACTCTACTGTGGGAGTTGAACCATTTATCGACATCCATGGATGATCACTGCTTCTAGAAAAAATTCCAATCCATGATGTACGTGATATGGGCCTCAGAAATTTCTATCCCCAAATTTAAAAAAATAAATAAATTTTTAATTTTTGAAGTCAAATCAAACAATCATTATGGAAGTTTGCATTATATTTTTAAGATGTGTGTAGAGTATTGTGTCAGAGAATCCTTTATTTAGAAAACAAAATGAGAGTGTTGAATCCTAATTTAACACAAGTATACTGACTTTTATTTAAAATGTATTAAAATCTATTTTCATACTGTCAAAATTTTCAGCAACATTTATACCTTTGATTTAAAATCACTCCTAGCCCTGGCTGGCATAGCTCAGTGGATTGAGTGAAGGCCTACAAACCAGAGGATCGTGGTTCAATTCCCAGTCAGGGCATGTGCCTGGGTTGCAGGCCAATTCCCAGCAGTGGATGCATGAGAGACAACTATACATTGATATTTCTCTCCCTCTCTCCTTACCTTCCCCTCTAAAGATAAGTAAATAAAATCTTTTGAAAATAAAATTAACTCCTAAACATTTATTCATTATACTTCCATTTTTCCTTTTAGGTTAATAAAGAACATTCTGCTATATATATCTTAGTTGTTACACATGTTGACAAATCTAACACCACAAGGTTTTAAATAAGTTTCGGAACATTTATATAATGTACTTCATTCTATAAGTAGGTCAATATAATTTTCTACTGTTTTTCAGACATCTGGTTTTTAAAATATTAACTGATTGTAATTAAGAAAATAAAAAAAGATAGTTGCATAGGTAAATACAGCTTGCCTCCTCACAAAATCACATAAAAGTTACAGCTAAATTACAGAAACCCATCACTCAGAACCATGGGATCCACTTGAATGGAAGTCTGACAGTTACAGAATTAGAAACCACAACCAACCAGACTGGTAGAAAGGGTGGAAATGCTGAGTGGACCGGTGCCACATCCACATGTTGTGGATAAAATTTCAGGAGGGATCTCTCAGGAATGAGGAGTCCCAAACCCACACCAGTCCCCTCCAACTTAGGGGTCCAGTGCCAGGAAGATAAGTCCCCATAACTTCTGGCTGCAAAACCAGCAGGGATTGAGTCAGTGGGGGAACGTCTGGAGTCCCAAGCACTTCCCCTTAGAGAACCCACACATGAACTTACACAGACTCACTCCCTCTGAGCTCCAGCACTGTGGTCGCAGCTTGAAAGGCACCAGAGGCATACAAGGAAGGAATGTGATGGCTGGGATCAAGGTGAGAGCTGGGGGACAGCTTTCTCCCAGACAGATAGGTGGGCAGAGCCATAGAGCTGGGAGGTAGATACCACATCTGAGACTCAGTTGACCTAGCTAATGTTTGCCCAGCCCTAGACATCATCTGAGGTTCCATCCCACCCAACTTACAGCTATTAATAGTGGCTTTTCCATATGAATGGCTTGAATTGGCTCATGCTTCACAACTTCCTAAATCCTTCCAAACAAGCAGCAGCTGGTGTCAATGAACCCCAGCTACCTCCTTTTCCTCCCCATACCACACCTCTTGCAAAGTAGTCTCAGGCATTGCAATAACACCAGCCAGCCTAGATTCACAGCTTGTCTTCATCTGGGAATTGCCAGTCCCAGTAGAGTTAGTGGCCATTTCAGATTGTCCTATGGCTCAGGGAGGATGGCCCCAGGCCAAGCAGAGGTGGGGACAGACCTTAACCCACACCACACAGGAAACCCCAAGACATGTGCACCTAGTGGACAGCTATAGACCATGTTGGAGCACCACCATCCTGCTTCTGCACAGCTGATCCTCCACAGAAGGCAGAGGTTGGTGTTCAATGGTAATAGCTAGTCCTTCCAGCTGCCTGGCCTGGGTAAATTCCTCCCGCTGACTTGCCAGAAGCACCGAAGACTCAACTGCAAGGAGAGGGTGTACTCAGTCCACATGAATGGTACACTCTGAGTACCTAGTTCGGTTGATAGGGGAGGCTGTGCCACTGGACCCTACAGGACACCTACTACGTTAGGCCACACTGCCAAGACATGGAGTCAAAGAAGCTCTACCTAATACATAGAAATAAACACAGGGAAATTGCCAAAATAAAGAAACAAAGAAAAATGGCTCAGATGAAAGAACAGATAAAAACTTCAGAAAAAGAACTAAACAAAATGAAAGTTAGCAAAAGGTCAGATACAGAGTTCAAAACACTAGTTTTGAACTCAAGGAACTTAGTGAGGACCTCAACAACATAAAAAGATTCAGTCAGAAATGAAGTATACATGATTAAAATAATTAACAACTTACTGGAAAATAACAGTACACTGGATGAAGCCAATACTCAGTCAATGATTTGCAACATAAGGAAGCAAAAAACATCCACACAGACCAAGAAGAAAAAAGAATCCAAAAAAATGAGGATAGTATAAGCTGCCTCTGGGACGATATCAAGAGATCCAACATTCACATCATGGCAGTGCCAGAAAGAGAAGAGAAACAGCAAGAAATGGGGGAACTATTTGCAAAAATAATGAAAGAAAACTTCCCTAATTTGGTGAAGGAAATAGACATGCAAGTCCAGAAAGTGCAGGGAGTCCCAAACAAGAAGGATGCAAAGAGACCTACTCCAAGATGCATCATAATTAAAATACCAAAGGTGAAAGATAAAAAGAGAATCTCAAGAGCAGCAAAGAGAAAAGCAGTTAGTTACCTGCAGGGGAGTTTCCATAAGATTGTCAGCTCCTTTGTGAAAGAAATTTTGCAGGCAAGATGGTATTGGCAAGAAATATTCAAAGTCATGAAACTCAGGGACCTACAGACAAAATTGCTTTACCCAGCAAAACTATCATTTAGAATTGCAGGACATATAAAGTGTTTTCCAGATAAGAATAAAATAGAGGTGTTCATCATCACCAGACCCTTAGTATAGGAAGTGTTAAATGGACTCATTTAAGAAGAAGATAAAAAAAACAGAAAAAAAGTAGAAGATCAAACTGTGAGCAATACATTGTCAATAAAGATTTATGTCTATAAACAACTGAATCTGAAAAACAAACTAAGAAAACAAGAAGAGCTAAGAAGAGCAGAGACAGAGTCATGCTTATAGAGAGCATTTTGATGGTTGCTAGATTGGAGGGTGGTGGAGGGGAATGGTAGAAGAAGTGAGAGAATTAAGAACTACAAATTGGTAGTTACAGAACCGACATGGGAATGTAAAGTACAGGATAGGAAATGGAGTAGCCAAAGAAGTTATAGGTAAAACCCATGGACAGGAACAATAATGGGGGGATGGCCTGAGAGAGTAGGGGGCTGGGTGGAGGGAGGCAAAAGGGAGAATATTGGGACAAATGTAATAGCATAATCAATAAAATATAATTAAGCAAATAAAAGACACTAAATCTAAAAAAATGTTTTTGAGGAGAGGGCCTGCACCATTCTTCAAGCAGAAGACGTCCTGAAGGGATCTTTTTTGTGTTTGTGGAATTCAATGTTCCAGATGTCAGAGATTCATTTTTCTGAAGACAACAATTATAAATTCTATGACTAATAAAAAATACAACTCCAAGACAGCCCTGAAAGATGAAAAGAAGAAGGGAAATAATTTGGTACACCAGAATTAGAAAAAAACAGTGTGAGAGGGTATCTTACACACCCACCCAAATGAAAGTGACTGAGGCCTGATGCATCCAGTACCCAACCTAACCACAGCAGGTGCCTGAAGGAAGCCATTCCCCCTCTGCTCTGCAGAGGGAAGCCTGCCCAGCAACTCCAGGCAGACCTACAGGGTGATCCATCGGGACACCTGCTAACAAAAGCAAGCACAGCAAGTGCCTCTCCTTTCCCTAAGAGAAACCAAGATAGGCAGGTTGGAGGTGGGACCAGCAAAGGGGATTTTATGGCAAAAAGAAATGGACTTTAAAAGACTCTTCAGCCCTGAGGGCATGATACTCACATCCCTAATGAAAGACATTAGATAGATGGATTTTAAAAATGTTACGTATCTATCAACTATTGAAGTCAGCAGTGAAAATTAACTAACAGCAGATAAATGCAATATAGATAAAAGGCAATGACAGCATATGGGAGTGAAAAAGGACAGGAAGAAAAATGTCTGCTGTATGACTTCATTTATATGAGGCTCAAAAACAAGCAGAGAGACTGCACTACTCACAGTCAGCCCAGGGGTAAGTGGTGAGGGAGGGGAGGAGGTGAGAGAATGGACGCTCAGGGGCGGGGCTGTGGACGACTGCCCACTGCATTTTGTGATCCGATTGGTAATCACATGGTGCCATTCCCTGTGTAACCAATCTGTTCGATCGTGATGTGGTTAGTGTCCTTCCCATAATGGAAAATTAAATAGCAAAGTTTAGTTTAGAAACCAAGCATATACAGAAGCACAGTTTTCTATGGAAAGCAAATGTGCATTACTGGTATGCAGTATAACGGAATATTCTCAAGTCAAACAATGGAACATTACACAGACTTTAAATAGCTACAGATACATACAAAAAGATGAATGAATGCTACAAATACAATATTGACTGAAAGAAGCCATAAGTAAAGTGTATGAAATGTTGGATATCTCACCCTTTCTTCTTCGTTACCTACATGGAGCAGGCTAGAGTCCTTAGAAGCACAGGCCATCAGACTCTCATTCCATGTCTTTTGCTCAGTGCTGATGTAATAGCCGTTGTTGGAATATGGAAACCACTCTGGTGGACAATGACCACAATGATATGCTGAGGAAAGATTATGAATTATTACCCAACAACTTGAGGTTTAACAATGAAAATTAACTTACGTAATTGCACAAGTATAAACACCCATGTACGTAATATATCTATGTATCCTCACAGGCTGGTACATATAATGAAAAGCACACGCATCCACACGCAGAAGAGTCAGCCCCTCACCCCCTAATTTATGTGCCCTTATAAAGCAAACACACAGGAACAAAAATATCCACTCTATACATGTCCAAAAGTCAATGAATGAAACCAGTTCTCAAGAACAATCAAATTACTTATTTTTCATATTATAACAGTTGGAAATTTGAGCTGATAGGCAACAATGGGTTTGGAGAACTAAATGAATATTTCTTTATATAGTTGCACATGAAAAAACACTATTCCACAAATATTATTTATGAACAATTGTAGCCCATTCTATAATTCATGTTCCCCCCAAAAATGTGTTATCGTTTTTACCTACCCTAAGACAGAGGCCAAAATATAAACTGTGCACCCAAGAACTTTTAAAATTACATACCTTTGTGGATCTGTGTTATTGGGGAGGAATAGTTCATCTTCAGTGTTGCAAGAGCTACAAAAATTAAAGTCACTCTTCAAATTAATCTAAATAAATCATATGATATCACTGTTAACAGGAATCTAAACAACAAAACAAACAAGCAAGCAAAATATGACCAATCACACTCAAATATGGCACAGGCTGACAGGGACCAGAGGCAAGAGGGGAAAAGGGGATGGACTCAGATGAACAAGTATAAAGGTCACATGGACAATAACTAAGGTGAGGGGCGGAAATGGGANTGAAACCAATTCTCAAGAACAATCAAATTACTTATTTTTCATATTATAACAGTTGGAAGTTTGAGCTGATAGGCAACAATGGGTTTGGAGAACTAAATGAATATTTCTTTATATAGTTGCACAAGAAAAAACGCTCTTCCACAAATATTATTTATGAACAATTGTAGCCCATTCTATAATTCATGTTCCCCCCAAAAATTTGTTATCATTTTTACCTACCCTAAGACAGAGGCAAAAATATTAACTGTGTAGACCCAAGAACTTTGAAAATTACATACCTTTGTGGATCTTTGTTATTGGGGAGGAATAGTTCATCTTCAGTGTTGCAAGAGCTACAAAAATTAAAGTCACTCTTAAAATTAATCTAAATAAATCATATGATATCACTGTTAACAGGAATCTAAACAACAAAACAAACAAGCAAGCAAAATATGACCAATCACACTCAAATATGGCACAGGCTGACAGGGACCAGAGGCAAGAGGGGAAAAGGGGATGGACTCAGATGAACAAGTATAAAGGTCACATGGACAATAACTAAGGTGAGGGGCGGAAATGGGAGGAAGGTGGGGAGCACTGGGGGGGAATACAAGGGCTGGAAATACAAGACAGAAAACTGTACTTGAACAAGAATTAAATAAAAAAATAAAAAATAAAATATAGTAACACTTGAGAATATTATGATTTGTTTAGAATAATCTGTAATAAAATTTATTTTGCAAGAAAAGTTAATAAAGTAATAACCATTTAGGGGGAAATATATCAAAATTCTATAGAACAAAAATTCACTAACTCTTAACGTTATTTTGTTTAACCAATCTCAAAATGAATTTACATTCTAAGGTCTTCCAGCTTTCAAAAACATGTGTTTGTGTTATGAAATCAGAATATATGAATGTATATGAAATACTCTCTATAATCATTATTAATCATGCACTTAGCAAATTAAAAATAACCATTCTACATTTAGAGTAAATGCATAATTTAAATGACAGTTCTATAATATTATGAAGTATTTAGAGGCACTGATGAATATTAAAGTGATAAGTTTCATGCAATCTTACAAAAAATTATTTACATTGATAGAAACTTTTCTTATGTATGTATGTATGTTTATAAATTAATTTCTAAAATCATTCTGATATTTATACCTGGAGAAATTCAAAATAACAATTTTGCACGTACTCTGAAGGTATACTTTAACATGAGACTTAATTCTATAATATAATGAAGTGTTTAGAGGCACTGGTGAACATACAAGTTGTGAATTTTTAACTGAATACAATTTGAATAAAAAATAAAATTAACCTACATATATACATAGGTGTATATATGAAAGAAAAATGTAGTACACCTACACCTACACCATACACCTATGGACGAACAAACTGAATAGATATTTCTTTAAGGAGGACACAGAGAAGGCCTATAGACACATGAAAAAAATGCTCAATATCACTAGCCATGAGAGAGATGCAAATTGAAATCACATTGAGATGACACCTCACAATTGTCATATGGCCATCAGCAATAAATCAGCAAACAACAAGTCCTGGTGAGGATGTGGGGAAAAGAACCCAAGTGCACTGTTGCTGGGAATGCTGACTGGTGCACTAACTGTGGAAATCACTTCAAAATTTCCTTGAAAACCTAAACAAGTTTGTTATAGCTTAAAGTGTTAAAAATGTTGAAAGACTTGAAATGTCATGGAGACGTGGATTCTCAGTGGATTCTCAGTGGACTGTTGCTTCTGATTTTATGACAGGACATTTTCCCAGTCTTTTCTGAGAGCCTTCCCCTCAGACTCCCAATGTTTAACAAGCACTTGGTTGGAACTGACTTTTTAGAAACACCAAACCAAATACTGTTACCAGTTACAATGATACTCAGACAAAAGATTTAGACA
>NW_028093249.1:0-812 GCF_014824575.4 Sturnira hondurensis
GTTATAAACTAAGGGGGGGAGAATGGTGGGGGAGGGAGGGTGCAGGTGGAGGGCAATGAAGGGGGGGAATAGAACAACTGTAATGGTATAATCAATAAAATATATTTTTAAAAAAAGAAAAAACATTATAAATAAAAATAAAAGAAAACACATAATCTTCCATCAGGATAATACAAGACCATATGTTTCTTTCATGACCAGGCAAAAACTGTTATAGCTTGGCTGGGAAATTCTGATTCATTATCATATTCACCAAACATTGCACCTTCAGATTTCCATGCATTTCAGTCTTTACAAAATTATTTTAATGCAAACATTTTCAATTCTCTAGAAGACTGCAAAAAACACCTGAAAGAGTCCTTCCCTCAAAAAGATAAAACGTTTTGGGAAGATGAAATTATAAAATTTCCTGAAAAATAGTAGAAGGTAGTGGAATAAAACAGTGAATACATCATTCAATAAAGTTATTGGTGTAAAATTTTTTTTAAAANAACCAAACAAACTTTTTGGCCAACCCAGTAGAAAGGAAAGACAGCTAGTACTGGAGAAAAGACCAAAAGGGAGACCCTAACTCCAAAAGGGAATAATCCTCCTGTTCATTGTCCAGCTCTTCCCAAGGCTGGAAAGAGTCCGCTGCAAAGTCCACTGAGCCAGCAATAGATCAACAACCCAGATCCCCATCTGCATGGAGGGTTCAGGCCTTAACTTGGGCCTGACTTTGCCTTGGCAATGCAGCCATTTTTCTCCCAGTCTGAACTGAGCTGGGCTGATATATTTTACTAAGTAATAGCCCCACTTCCTCAAATGAAGAA
>NW_028093250.1:0-19771 GCF_014824575.4 Sturnira hondurensis
AGAAGGCCCCAGTTTCTGTTTCTATTTCACAAGGGTCGTCGTGAATCTGACGATTTGGCCCCGTCACTCCTCCATCCCAGAGACACAGTGTGTCATCCGCGGATCTGCACCCTGTTGAGTCTCTTTCTTCCTGAGTGGCAGTGGTCAGGTGACAGGTCTCCACCCTCTGTGGTTAAGTCTCTTCCTCGGTATTTTATGCTCTTTCATGAGATTGTAAAAGGGGTTTTAACATTTTCCTTTTTGGATTTCTCATGATTGCTGTTAGGAAGGCAACTGGATCCTGATTTTGTATTCTGCAATGTTACTGAATTCATTCAGTACTTCTCATAGTCCTTAAAACGATTTTGGTGGAGACCTCAGGCTTTTCTATGTATTGTATCATGTCATCTGCAAACAGTGAGAGTTTTACTTTCCCTTTGTGGTTTCTATGCTTTTTGTTTCTTTGTCTTGACTGATCACTGTGTCTAGGTCGTCCGATACTCCATCGAATACAAGTGCTGAGAGTGGACATGCGTTTCTCACTCCTTTTCTTAGAGGGAAACCTTTCAGCTTTTCCCCATTGGGTGTTATGTCGGTTGCTGGTTTGGGAATCATGTTTAAGTACAGAGTTCTCATTTATGATTGTAACAAATTGAAGCCTATATGGCATTAAAACTGTATGTACATTTCGGTATTTTTTAGTTTACTATGACCAAGAGCTGCAAATATACTCCTTTGTGTTCACGCCTGATTTTCTTTCTTTGAGAGCTATTCCTGCCATTGGAATTTGTGGGTCAAAGGATAAAATACTTTAAAGCATTTGGTACATACGTGTGGCTAAAGTACATCTAAATATTCACTTTCCCATAAAGCAAAGTATAAGATTACCATTATAAATTATTACTACTTTCTTCTTTTACTTTTCTTGCATTTTAAAATTGTCTACAATAAGAAATAAAAAACAATCAATATCTACGCAAATAAGTAGAAACATGTTTCCCACTCTGAAAACGTTTAAACTTTAAAACGTTCCGATAATTATAAAGTACAGAGTTCCTGGGACTGGGCTTCTGCTCTGGATGGAATGGGAGCCCCTGGGAGGGGCTGAGCAGGAGGGAGGTGAGGGGTGAGGAGGTCCTGGCTGCTGTGCGGAGCACGGCCTGCAGGGGGCAGCAGAGGGACCAGCCACTCAGAGCAGAGGGGCGTGACTTCCTCAGAGGGTGATGCTGGGGGCAGGCACCTGGCTGTTGCAGGGAAGTCTGGGAGAGTACAGGGCTTCTGAGCACGTTCCCACAGGAGAGCGCAGGATGCCTTGATGGCCAGGGTTCAGGTACGTGCATTTACCGTTGCGTGCTTCATGGGTGATTTCCCAGTAGGAATCCAAGGTGAAGAGACTCTGCAGTGGACCTTTGCAGGGAGACTCTGGGTCAGCAGCCATCGCGCTTGCACCCCCTGGTCAGCCCTCGGGAGGCAGCGTCTCCATGTGGGACTCTCCACCTTCCAGGTGGTCATTGCTCCCAAATCCGTCCTGGTTGGTGTCTATCTTTCTGCCCAGCAGGTAAAGATGGTGAGGTGCCTGGTCGTCTATCTGCCTGCCTTCCCTGTCTGCCTGGCCGTGGTCCAGCTGCTCAGTCCCTGCTCAGGTAGGACCTGCTCTGTGGTTGTGCATCTGAAGCCTTTACCTTTGGGCCCAGTCAGAACCTTGCCCCCCCCCCATTCCCCCCAAGTCCTGTCCAGATGCATCTGTGTGAGGACCCAGGTCCTATGTAGGTGTCTCTCACCTTCCCCTCTCTGCTGGGTCACCCCCTGGTCCTTTGGTCCCAGCTTTCTCTGACAGAGTCCCCTCCTTCTGATGAGCAGCTCAGTTTGCTGTGGTTGGACCCCGGGAGCCCATCCTGGCCATGGTGGGTAGAGACGCTGAGCTGCCTTGTCAACTGTCCCAGAAAATGAGCGCTGAGACAATGCAGTTGAAGTGGGAGCGACCCAGCTCCAGACAGGTAGTGCACACGTATGCACATAGGCAGGAAGACACACCGGCACCAGAATATCAAGGGAGAACTTCGATTTTAAGAGAGGACATCACTGTGGGGAAGGCTGCTCTGCAGATTCGCAACCTCAGAGCCTCTGATGGAGGGACCTACCTGTGTTATTTCCAAGATGGAGATTTCTATGCAGGAGCCCAGGTGGAGCTGAAGGTTGCAGGTGAGTGAGGTTTGATCTGTGCTCTTTTCCTGTGAGGTTGGGGACAGAGGCTCCAAAGCCACCTGACAGCCCTCTCGGCTCCTCACCAGCACCTGCCCCCTCTGCCTCCATCCCTGCTCCTCTGAGGCCCCAGAAGGACCCAGGTTGTCCCCCAGGAAGGGCTCCTCCTGCATCCAGAAAAGAGTCCCTCATGCCCCTGACCAGGTCTCAGCAGGGAAGTGGAGGTTGGGGACAGGAAGGAGGAGAGGGCCTCCCACCCACCCCCTTAGTGCCTGGCACACAGGTGCTTGGGTTCAGTTTGGTCTTTCAGGTCCTCAAAACCCTTCCTGTCCCCTCTCCTCTGGTTTAGGGGTTAGATGTGGGGGTGGGGGGTAACAACTGCCCTGTTCCTGGCCCTGGGTCAGCTCTCTTCCCCATCACCAATTTCCCCTCCCCAGAACCACATGATGAGTGTTTCTCTGGGTGACAGAACCGAAAAGGAGGCTGACAATTCTGCTGTTAGTTACATAGAGAGTTTCCTAAGGGGATTTACACAGACCAGGGCTTGGGCAGCAGAAAGACAAGAGAATATCTTTCCCCCACATGGCAGGATAAAAGAAAGGCTCACACAGGAGAGGCAGGAAGGACTGGGGCCCTGGGCTGTGCACTGTTTCAGTTAGAGAGGAACTGCTTCCCTGCTTGCCCAGGGTGGGGGGAGTCTGTTCCTGGGAGCAGCATGTCTGGGCCATGGGGGAGGGGAGGGTCCAGCAGTCTCTAAGGGATTTAGGGGAAGCCATGTCTGCTCTGGCCCAGATCCCCCTGGATCCACCCTGAGGGTCCAGCCATGGTCACGCAGTGGTCACTGTGAGGGTCGGTCTCTCCTGCACAGCTCACTCTGGGAACAGCTCCTGATGAATCCCTGCTGGGCTCATCCAGGGTGGGTGTGCCCCTCCTTCTGTGGAGACCCTCACCAGTGCAGAGGGCACCCCCTGATTCAGGCTCACTGTTCCTCCCCAGCCCTGGGCTCTGGTCCCCACATTGAAATGAAGGGCTACAAGGTTGGAGGGATCCGTGTGGAGTGCTCCTCTGCTGGCTGGTACCCGGAGCCCCAAATCCAGTGGAGAGACACCAGGGGACACAGCTTGCCTGCTGAGGTGGCCACAGAGGCTGTAGACCCCCAGGATCTTTATATAGCCTCAGCCTTTGTGATCCTGGGAGTCAGCTCTCGAGGGGGTGTCTCCTGTGTCATCAGAAACCCCCTGCTCGGCGAGGAAAGGTCGGCCATGGTTTCCATTGCAGGTGAGTGCCCTGCTCAGTGCCCTGGGCTCCTGGGTGTCCCCTGGGGGAAGGCACCCTTGTCTCCTGCTGACCTGAGTCTTTGCAGGGAACAGAAGGGACAGAGCAGGGCCCTGCTGCTTCTTGCCCATGAAGGTTTTTATGTCACAGACACCTAAGGGCTAACTTCCTTGAAATGTAAAACTTTCAAGTAGAAAAATGAAGAAACGTCAGAAATTTTTAGTTCACAGAAAAGGAAATAACTCTCAGCAATAAAGATATTCGATCTCACTGAGTAAAGAAATGTGTTTCACCTGTGAGATTGTCAACAAAACAAAGAACGAGCTGGTTCGGAACACATTCACCCAGCAGGATTGTGGGTAGAGAAGTCACTCTAGACATTTGTTCCCATTATTTGGTGTATTGTTAGTCCAATTTTCACAATTTCTATAAGGGTAATAGAACATTCTTTATCCAACATACACATTTATGAATACAAAATCACACTTCCGGAAATCCATCTGACAGATCAGATTTATGTGAAATGTCCCGTATAAAAGGTTATTTCCTGTACCATTAATTATAACAGCAAAGAGTCAGAGACAGTGCAGGTGCCCCTGATGGGATGTGTGTGCAGTGGGCGCTGCCCTGTGAGAGCAGACACAGACCTGCTCCCTGTGCTGACTGGGAAGGTCATGGATACCCAGGGTGCCCAGAAGGAACCGACAGGTGGACCCACTGGTATAGAGAGCTGTCTCAGGTATACAGAAAAATATATAAGAATATATTTATATATTTTTAAATTTAACCAACACTTGCATAGCACTCACTATGTGTCAGGCACTTTATAAGCTGGGCATTGTTCATGAACTGGGAACGGATGGTTAAGTTATTAGTTCAAGGTCATAGAGTGAGTCAGGTGGAAGACAAGGAATTTGAACCCAGGGCCACCAGCCCCGGGTTCAAGTTCTTCATCACCAGGTCAAGCTGACTCAGGAGAAAGTAATCAATGAGGATGGAGGGATGAGAGGGCACACTTGAATGACTGTGTAAAAGATGTTTCAAGAAACAGTCCTTTTATGCGAGTGGAAGAATTCAGGGCACTTTGGGAAGGGAAGGATCACTTTCCATCCTGAGATGGCCCTCAGGGCCAGAGGCTGATGGTAACCATTGGCAGGTACATTCTTCTGGAGTGTGGAGCCCTGGGCGGTGGCCCTGGCGGTGTTCCTGCCTGCTCTGTCCTTGCTGCTGGTGGGCGCGTGGTGCTTCCTTAGGCAACACAAGAAGATCCGGGCGCTGACCAAGGAGATGGAGAGCGAGCGAACAGAGAAAGAAGCAGCTGAGGCAGAGATGCAGCAGGAGCGAAGCACCAAGGGTGAGGGGCGCAGTGGGTGGTCGCCACCTCCCAGCCCCAGCCTGCACACACCACAGGGACCCACCCCACAACCCCCTATCAGACACTCTTTTTCTCTTCATTTCTAGAGAACCTACAAGAGGAGCTCAGTAAGTCCCTATCCTCCGCCCTCCCCTCCTGAGGTCCCTAGTGACCTGAGTCACCAACTCCTGGCATTGTTCCCTGCAGGGTGGAGAAAGGTCCAGTACCTGGAGCGTGAGTACCCAGACCCGCGCCTCAGCCACTCTGCTCTGATATTTCAGCCCCTTTGCTCACCCCTAAGGCCCAGAGGAGGAAAGGAGGACCCAGATGGGGGAGCAGGCAGCGGTGTTCCTCAGTGGGGAAGGAGTTACTGTGTCTCTCCACCAGGGGGCGCTGGAGCGGAGGTACCCCAGGACCCAGGAAGGAGAGGGGACAGGGAGGTGACTCAGTATGTGAGTCCTCCCCTCCCTGGTTGGTTCCTAAAGTGCATGATCCACTGGGAAGAAAAGCAGAACAAGAGAGAAAAGTGTCTTAAAAAGAGGAGTGGCCCATGTCAGTTGTCACAGAGTTTTCATAACCAGTGAAAAAATAGTACCTGAAATGTTCTCATTAGGTTTCCCTATTGTTTCTGGATGAGGAAGGTACTCATACAAGTTGAGGGGGATGGGTTCTAGTACACAGGTGCACACACGCGTGCCAGGGGCTAGCAAATGCCCCGGAACATCCAGGTCCGGTGGTCACCCCGTATCCAAGGGTTGGGCTCCAAGACCCCCAGTGGGTGTGTGACCTCAGACAGCACCCAACTGAATACACGAGGTATTTTTCTCTCTTTGAATTTTTAATAGAGATTTTTCATTTACTTATCAAAAGAGGGGAAGGGAAGGGTAAAGTGAGGGAGAGAAACACTGATGTGGGAGACAGACACCAATGGTTGGCCTCTCGCCCACACTCCACCAGGGCCGGGCCTCTGCCCTGACCACACCACCCACTGAGCTGGACAGTCAGGGCCGTTTTCCCTTTCACATATAGGAAGGCTTCCCGTTGGCTCTCAGGCATTGCAAGTGTCACTGTTCTTGCACTTTGGGGTCATTCCTGGGTAAAATGGGGTGACTGACCACCAGTGCTGTGATACTGGGACCATCCACCTGTCCCAGAGACACTACTCAGTGACTAAGGGGGGGATCCCAGGGTGGACCTGCTGGACTCGCGGAGGATTCGTGAAGGGGCAGGTGAGGAGACAGTGGAAGATGTCCTCACACTTCTCAGTGTCATGGGCGGGCTACGAGTTATGAATTGTTTATTTCTAGAATTTTCCATTTAATATTTTCTGACTGCAGTTGACTGAAGGTAACTGAAAGTTCAGAAGCTACAGCGGGGATGTGAGGTGACTGCTGCACAGACAGGGACAGGACAGCTGTGTGGTGACCTTGGGACACCCCGTGCAGGGCACCTGGGGGTCCTGAACTGCAGCTGATGGAAAGAGGAGGGGGGTAAGGGAGGGAGCAGGCAGATAGAGAGGTGGGGAGGGTGGGGGGCAAACATGAAGGTGACAGGGGGGCATGAAGGACAGAAAGGAACCCACTCAGAAATGTCAGTTCTGGTGACTGTCTGTCTCCATTGCAGGTGATCAGCCTCAGGCCTATGCAGGTGAGTGAGTCTGATGCTCTCTGGTTTCCTGGTTCCCGTGCGGGAAGCACGTCCGGCCTTTCCCTGCTGGGTGACCACATCCAGCTCAGAGACTCATTTTCTGTGGGTGAACCACCCCCTCCTGTCTGGACACTCAGAGAGGAACTTCCAGACCCAGCGTCCCCTCACCCTGATGCCACACACGCGCACACCTGGCAAAGTCTGGCCTTGTCCCGGAGGCCCCAGCCTGATGCAGGGAAGCCCAGCACTGGGAGAGGTTTTAGCCTGGTCAGCAGAGCTGTAGCCTAGGAGAGTGGACGTTGGAGGAGACTGAGGAGAGGAGAGGGAAGAGGCTCAGTGTGGTCAGTGGGTGTGGGGAGGACAGAGAGAATGACCTCTCCTTGTCTGTGTCTCCTTCTTTCCAGAGTGGAAGATGGCCCTTTTCCATCCTGGTGAGTGGATCACTCTGTGTCCCCAGGACAGCCCCCGAGGGCCGCTGCTCCCCCTTTTCTCTCCAGCTCTTGTCTGGGACAGTTCTGGGGTGTGACCTGAAGTTGTGGTCTCAAAGGTGTGCTCACCTGCTGCCCAGAACCCAGAGACAATGGACAGGGACTGTCCTGGGGTCCACAGTTTTCTGTGGGAAGAAGAGGCAGGATGGATGGGACTGCAAGGAGGGGCTGCAGGGAGAGGGAGGGGGTCACCTGACCAAGCTCCTGCCCCTGCTGCCCCTGTGTGTCCTCCAGTTATGGTGAGTTCCACAGTCATTCCTGCTCTGTGAGGGTTGGGACAAGGACTGAGTGAGGTGATGACTGTGTGTTGGTCAGAACACCCACAGGAAACAGAAGGCCTGTTTGAAGGGGGTGTTTGTCTGATAGTACTGACCACAGTGAGGAGAAGGTATCTTTCCTTCATATAAAGTTATTTATTTATTTATTTATAGGTAGAAGGGTAGGGAGGGAGAAGGAGAGAGAGAAACATCGATGTGACAGGAAAACATCCACCCCCTGCCTCTAGTGCGCCCCCCAACCCTGGGCATGGATCCAGGACCCAAGGATGTGCAGTGGCCTGGAATCGAACCTACAACCCTTAGCTGTGTGGGATGAAGCACATCCAAGTGAGCTACAGGGGTCAGGGCAGTGGATGGCATCTTAAGACTTAGAAATAGGCAGGCAACTCCTCGGACTAGAACAGAGTGTGTTGTGGGCGGATTCACTCTCAGGGGTTCAGGGTCAGAGAGCACAGAGGACCCCGCAACCTGCCCAGGTGGTTCACTGACTACACACCCTCACAGCCCTTCTTGACACTGTACCTCGGGCACTCGTGAATGACAGGAACAGGGACACAGAATGCGGCAACACCAGCCTCACCTCCTGGTGGCCTTGTGACAGGTGATCCTTTATAATCCACACGATCACCAGTGTGGAGGTGACCCTGGTGCTCCTGTCACTCTGGCTGTTACTGACAAAAGTGCTCATGGCCGTGTTTAAGGAACAAGGACTGTTGTCACCTAGAGGCTTTGGTGAGCTGGTCTAGGGCAGTGAGGAGGGTCAGAGGGCACAGCATGAAGAGGTGGAAGAAACCCATGATACAGAGATGGGGCTGGATGTGTTCACAGTGACAGGCTGGGTGGCCTTAAGGGAAACCAACAAGGACACATGATCCCCCAGGGCTCACAGCAGTGGGAGCTGTGACCACCCCTGGGCCGAGGGCAGGGTGACAGGGAGGCCTCACTGGGTCCTGGAGGAGGCAGCTGGAGCTCAGGGAGGGTCCCCTGGGGGGGGGTGCTGTGGTGGAGCATCTCCCTGGGGGCGTGGGGGTCAGCGCTGGCCTCCTCTCCTCCCTCCTTCCCGTGTTCAGCCCACACCTCCCCTTGGCCAAACCCGACAGTAACCAGAGTCCAGGAGCCCAGGGACTCTGTCCATGGAGGACTTACTCCTGGGCAGAGGGGGTGGGGAGAGGGGACAGTGGACCTAGAGCCCTTAGAGCTTCATCGTGGCCCTGAGCACAGAAGGGACATGGAGTCTGACATCACACCAGGCACTTCTGCTCTGCCTGGCCTCCGACTAAACGTACTACTCAGTTTTCTCATTCCAACACAGAGATTAGTGTTTTACCCCCATTCACAGACAGGATATTGAAGTCAAGATATTCTGTAGCTGCTGTCTGTGGAGACAGAGACTGTGCAGAAAAGGACATCACCCAGCTCAGGGGCAGAGCCACGGCTGACACTTAAATTCATGTGACTTTAAAGCACTGGTGGGCACGGACATTTTGGGGACGCAAACACAATAGATTTGGCCCCAAGTCTGCTCACTCCCCTTCCTCACCAAACACAAGACACCTGGGGATCTCTCAGCATGGCTGAGGGTCTCGTCCAGGGCTGGCTGAGGGCTCCAGGCTGTGGACTTAGCCTGGTACCCAGACCCAGGCCTTGAAGGCTGAGGCTCTGATGTCTGGGCACCATGGCTGACCTTACCCCATCTCGAACCCCCTGCAGCGGACGTGATTCTGGATACAGACACAGCGCACCGCGCCTTCCTCATTTCTGAGGACAAGAGGAGCCTGCAGTGGGTAGAGAAATGGGAGGACCTCCCAGACAGCCCCATGCGATTTTCTGAGAATCACTGTGTGCTGGGCTGTGAGAGCTTCATGTCAGGGAGACATTTCTGGGAGGTGAATGTTGGGGACAGGAAACAGTGGTGTGTCGGGGTGTGTAGGGAGAATGTGGAGAGGAAATTACCTGATAAAAGGAAACCTGACAATGGATTCTGGGGAATGAGGAGGTCTGCTGGGGGTGACTACCATGGTCTCACTGACCCTCGGACCAAACTGACAGTTGTCCACCCTCCTGAGAGGGTAGGGGTTTTTCTGGACTATGAGCGGGGGGAGGTCTCGTTCTACAATGCCATCAATGGGTCTCACATCTTCACCTTCCCACGCACCTCCTTTTCCGGGCCTCTGAGGCCTGTTTTTGAGACTTGGACCTTGGACCCTACTCCCTTGATTATTTGCCCACCGCAAAAACCAGTGGGGAGGTCTCTTGTGCCTGACCCTTCCCTCAACAACCCTGTGGACCCAGGCTCAGCTGACGGGAATGGGGACTCTCAGGCTGAAGAAACGTCTCTGCTTCTCGCTGCCCAGCCTGGAGCTGAGGGCCTCCTGAACCTCGAAACATCTCAGCAGGAAATCACTTACTACAAGCATACAGAGTGACGGACTTCACTAACACTCATTCGATGTTTCCACATGGGATTAAGGACACAGGGGCAGGAAGAGTCAGCTTCCAGAGGTAACTCGCCAGCTTTGAACAACCAGAGCTGACATTTATAGGGGACTTCACATGGACTAGGGCTGTGCTAACTTCTTCAGGTGACTCTCCCTCAGAATCCTCACAACCCCCTGTGGGAAGCTGCAAAGTCAATGTCCTTTGTCCTTCCTACAAAGACAGTGGTGCTGGATGATGTCCACTCCCTGTCCCTTTGCAGCCCATTGTTGGGCAGGATCATGGGCAGCCCTGAGGGTCCCTCCCAGGACACCAAGGGGAAAGGTCACTGGAGGTGACTCTGAGGCCACTCCCCTCCTGGATCCTTCAAGGTCAACTGTCACAGCCATGGTCCACCCCTTCACAGACTGGCTCTGCAGGACACCGTGGTCCTGAGGATAAATTCACAATGATCCAATCACACAAGGCTGAGAAGGGACTGGTGACCACTTTCTAAACCAACCTGTGACCTGTGAGCACAGAATAGACCCAGCCTCCTACCTCACAACTGAAGGTTCTCTGTGAGCAGGACTGTGGGTGGAAGGGAGCAGACGGGCATCAGTGGAATTGTTATTGGGTGGTGGAACCCATGTCCAGGACAGGGCCACCCACCGCTCATCACCCACTGAGGTTCCAATGTTCCTATCACCTGTGGGTCCCGGGGGAAGGGTGCTCTTCCTCATCGTCATGGTCACTATGACTGTACATTATGTGACCCCTCCCCCCACATGTGGGTGTCAGGTCACATTTGTTAAATAAATTTGTGAATAATCTTAAGCTTCAACGGAGGTCTTTCTAGATTTATGTCCCTCAGTTAACTCAGCTGTTTCACAGGTTAGCTCCTTGGCACATTTCTACAAAATCCTCATTGTCATGGTTTAGTGTTGCTGCTGTGATGAACAACCTCACGTCTCATGGACGAATACAACACACGTATATTGTCTCACATCTCTGTAGGTCAGAGGTCCAGCATGGCCCTCACGAATCTGAAGTCAGGTGCAACAGGCTGCGTCCTCTCTGGGGGACCCACAGATGCGTCTGTGTTGCTGACTCTGATGGCTGACAGGGCTGAGTGTCCCGCAGTGACGGGACGCGGGTGGCCCTTCTTGCTGCTGTCAGAAGAGCCAAGAGCACTCCAGGGTGGAAACAGCTGGGGTCATTCTCCCAGGGACAGATGTGGGGGAAGGAGTCAGGGGAAGGGAATGACGTGGGAACAGAGGTCCAGTTGTGGAATCACTGCTGGAGGGGCTGTTGCTCATGAGCTCGCTGCAGCATTGACGGCCCCCCAGGGACATTGGTGGAGCATCCCCTCTACCCTCTCAGCGTGGCTTCCCCCTGCCAGAGGGCTGAGTGAGTGGGTGTGTCCGCTGAGCTATGGGCATTGAGTCTCGAGAAGTAGGGTGAGCTCAGGGGGGCCATGAGCAGGGGAGGAGATGGAACCCCATGAAGTGCACCCCTGCTGCTGCTCAGAGATCTCAAAGGGTCCTTGTTTGTCACATGCATTAGGATTAGGTATTTTAGACTATTTGTCTGTTCCCGGGTATAGCGTCGAAGCCCCTCATTGAGATAAAGGGCCACGAGGATTGGGGCGTCTGGCTGGAGTGCACCTCCACAGGGTGGTACCCCGAGCCTCACGCAGTGTGGAGGGACCCCTATGGTGAGATGATGCCTGCCCTGGAGGAAGCTCACACCAAGGACACAGATGGCCTCCACAGGGTCACCAGGACTGTGATTATCCAGGACCAGTCTGTGAGGAATGCCCTCTGGGGGGTTATCCCTTGGAGGTGGGACCCTCAGCAGACACTGGGAGCCTGAGTGGGGCTGGGGGAGGGCCAGGGCTGGGAGGGTCCTGGGCCCTGAGGAGCTCAGGCTGCAGCTTAGCTGAGGCCTCTCCCCTCCTCACAGGGAGCATCAGTCTCCTGTCCCAGGAGGCGGAGCCTCGTCTCTGAGAGTAAATCTGATCCTTGTTCCCTGTTGTGGTTCTGATGCTGCAGCTAAGTTTGTGTGTTTAGAACAGTCTCACACCGTGGACAGTGGTGGGGGCAGGGGACTGTCTGCACCTGGTGGTGCTGATGCTGAGGCCTCCCCTCCTGCCCCTGGGGTTTTCCACACACAGGACTAGGACAGTTTATAGCTACAAACACTCCTAAAGTCACTCATCAAACACTTTACAAGGATCACATACATTCAAGGCTCAGTTCTTGACACAGGAGGTAAATCAAGAACAAATGCATGAACACCCCTTCCCTTAGGGTCTCCCATTGTAGAGAAACAGAAGGGAATCTTCAAAAAACTTAGGTAAAGCCACCAGTAACATAACTGGTTACACTATGGTGTCAGGTGATGATGATGCTGTAGAAAAGTGAATCAGGTGAGAGTGTCTGCAGGGCTGGAGGCAGGGGAGCTGGGATGTAACTACAAAGGTGAGGGAAGGCTTCACTAAAAGGGCGACGAGAGGGTTGGGACTTCCAGCCAAGATGGAGGTGTAGGTAGACACGCTGTGCCTCCTCCCGTGACCAAAAGCAGGAGAGCAACCATTTAAAATTAAAAAAAACAAACAAGGACCAGAACTGACAGAAAATCATACTGCATGGAAGTCCAGCCACAAAGGTGTTAAGGAAGAAACATCCATCGAAACAGGTAGGAGGGTCTGAGAGGGACACCTGGGCAGAGAGGACTCTCTGCCAAGCAGTGGGGGAGGACCAGGGCGGGCAAGGCAGCCACTGGAAGAGCAGGTGGTCCCACACTCACGAGCAGATAAAGCAGAAAGAACACCTGGGGATCAAGCCAGACCTTGCAACCCCCGGTCCCAGAGCAGGGAAATAAAGCCTCAAACCTCTGACTGAAAACACCTGTGGGGGTTGAGGCCCCAGCAGGAGAAACTCCCCTTCTCACAGGAGAGTTCATTGGAGAGACCCACAGGGTCCTAGAATGTACACAAGCCCACCCACCCGGGAACCAGTACCAGAAGAGCCCACTTTGCTTGTGGGTAGCAGGGGAAGTAACTGAAATCAGTCAGAGAGCAGAGCAAATGCCATTTGTTCCTCTGGGACCCCTCCCCCACATAGAGTGTCACCACTCAGCCATGTTGGTTGCCCACCCCTGGTGAATACCTCAGGCTCCACCCCTTATACAGAGCAGGCAGCCAGATAAAAACGATAACAACAAAAAAACGCCCAAGTGAAAGAACAGATCAAAGCTCCAGAACAAATACAACCAAGTGACAAAGACATACCCAACCTATCACATACACAGTTCAAAACATTGGTAATCAGGATGCTCAGAGGACTGGTTAAATTTGCTCACAAATAGGATGAAAAAATGAAGGCAATACAAAGTGGAATGAAGGACAATGTCCAGGGAACCAATAGTGATGGGAAGGAACCTGGGACTCTAATCAACGGTGTGGACCAGAAGGAAGAAAGAAACATTCAACCAGAAAAGAATAAAGAAACAAGAATTCAAGAAAATGAGAAGAAGCTTAGGAACCTCCAGGACATCTTTAAACGTCCCAACATCCGAATTATAGGGGTGCCAGAAGGAGAAGAGGAGGAGCAACAAATTGAAAACTTATTCAAAGCAACAATGAAGGAGAACTTCCCCAATCTAGCAAAGGAAATAGAATTTCAGGAAGTCCAGGAAGCTCAGAGAGTCCCAAAGAAGCCAGACCCAAGGAAGAACACACCAAGGCACATCCTCATTACATTAGCCAAGATTATAATGAAGGACAGAATCCTAGAAGCAGCAAGAGATAAGGGGACAGTCACCTACAAAGGAGCTCCCATGAGACAGTCAGCTCATTTCTCAAAAGAGACCTTACAGGTGAGAAGGGGCTGCAAAGAAGTATTCCAAGTCATGAAATCCAAAGACCTACAGCCAAGATTGCTCTTGCCAGCAAAGCTTTCATTTAGACTGGAAGGGCAGGTAAAGGGCTTCTCAGATAAGGTCAAGTTAAAGGAGTTCATCATCACCAAGACCTTATTATACGAAATGTTAAATGCATTATCTGAGAAAAAGAAGATAAAAAATATGAAGAGTAACATGACAGCAAACTCAGAGTTATTAACACCCACACCTAAAACAGAAACAAAAGCAAACTAAGCAAACAGCTAGAAAAGGAACAGAACCTCAGAAATGGAGACCACATGGAGGGATATCAACAGGGGAGTGGGAGGGGGAGGGGGGAAGATACAGAGAACAAGTAGCATAAATCTTAGGTAGAAAATAGACAGGGGCAGGTTAATAGTACAGGGAATGCAGAAGCCAAAGGACTTCTATGTATGACCCATGGCCATGAATGAAAGAAGGGGAATGTGGGTGGTAGGGGGTGTGCAGTGCAGAGGGTGATAAGAGGGGGAAGGGGATCACATACAATAGCATAATCAATAAAACATATTTTTTTAAAAAGGTGGCAACAGGGCAAGTGAGGGAGGGGCAGTGAGGGAGCAGGAGGGGCAGGTGTTCAGGGCCTGAGGCCACAGGGCGTCTGGTAGTTTCCAGGGATCCACAGGCAGGTGTGGGTGGAAGGACTGAGTGCAGGGAGAATCACAGGAGGGGAGTGCAGACCTGGACGGGGTCCAGAGCAGACGGGGCAAAGCAGGTCTCAGGGAGCCTCTGGCTGAGTCTCAGTGAGACAGGAACCATGGCTGGGATTGGAGCAGAAGCAGGGAGGAGGGTGTTGCAGTGACCAGGCCACAGTGATGGCGGATCAGATGGGACAGTGATGGTTGTTGGTTTTCATTCATCTCGTCCTTCCAATGGTGACCGCAGGTGCTTCTGCTCTTCTGTCTCCTCAGCCCTGTCAGGTGACCAAAATGAAGGTATTTGTTAATGAGTCTGACACCCTTTGTTCAAACGAAAACCAGCCATGAACTAGGGACTGGTAGGGCCGCACCTGCGAGGGACTCTCTCCCTGAGGGTTTGGGGCAAGAGCAATGGGTGCAGAGGAGGGAGCAGACATCACTGACTAGAGGTCAGTGTTTCCTCCTCAGGCAGCAGGTCCCCTGTTCTGGGGGCGGGTGAGTGGCCTGAAGAGCTTCACTGGGATGTCGAGGGCACAGGGTCTCTCATGTAGCAAACCAATTTGGAAAGTCTGCAACCAAAAAGAGTCCCAGAGACCATGTGTTTGTCATAGAAAATGGGGCACATCTCAGGATGTGGAGACAAAGTGGGAGACGGTCATGTCAGCTCCTTTGCTAACCTCTCTGCTCACTTAGTGCCCAGGTGTCCTCTCCCTGAGGCCCTGCCCCCTCACTCAGCACGTGCAGGTGTAGCCCCAGGGAATCTCCTCTGTGAGCTGCCCAGGGTCCGGGACCACAGGGCCTTCATGGAGGTCCAACCCCATGGGGGCGTCTTCCAGCTGCCTCAGACCCCCTGAGCACCCAGACCTCACCCTGATACTTCCGGTGCAGCTGACATACTCCTGGACCCAACCACTGCTCACCCCAAGCTCTTCCTATCCCAGGACCAAAGGAGGGTGCTTGGGGGTCCCTCCAGGCAGATCCTGCCTGAGTACCCCAAGAGATTCTCCTTCCATCCATGTGTCTTGGGTGGGGACAGCTTCCCTCAGGAGGATGTGACTGGGAGCTGGTTATGGAGAAGGTGACCGAGAGGCTGTGGGGTCTGCACAGACCATGTGCAGAGGGAGGTGGAGGCCCAGCTGGTCCCTCAGAGTGGCTTCTGGGCCCTGGAGGTGTTTGGACACCAGTGCCGGGTCCTCTCCTCTCCTGAGAAGACCCTTCCCCTGAAGGAGCACCTTCCCCAGGTGTGGCTGTCTACCTGGACTATGAATCTGAGATGTCTCCTTCTATTATTGGAGGAACAGATCACTCACGGACACGTGTTGCCATTAGCACTTCTCTGAACCCCTGAAATCCTTCTTCAGGCTGGGGTCTGTTGACAGTCCCCTCATCCTCTGCCCAGCCATCACTGCCACCCAGGAGGTCACTGTGCCTGAGGGTGGCCTGGTTCTCCATGGAGCAGGGACCCACCGCAACCACCAAGGCCAGCGACCTGGTCTCAGAGCCCAGGAGAGAAGCCCTGGCCATCTCTGCTCAAGGAGCACAGCACCCAGGGGACTCAGCCCCTCCCTCTGGGCACAGCAGAGAACCTGCTCCACAGCCTGGGACCCCCTGTCCAATCCTGGCGCCCCCCCATTCAAGCTGTTCCTTTAGCAGCTGGTGAGCTTGTCCCCACGGGGCAGGGACCAGTCTCAGGAGACCCAGTGCTTCCATGTGTCTCTTAACCAAGGACAATGTGGGACATGCTGACAGTCTGCTGCTCTGACATCTGGGTGACCTGTCACCATGGGACCTGAGGTGACACCAGACACTGTGGACTCGGGGTGAGGACAGCAGGGTGATGCACCAGGACCTGAGGGGTGAGGAGCCACATTTGAGTTCAGAGGTAGAGGAAGGTGGGCTGAGAGCTGGGAGGGCCCAGACTGTTGGTGTGGTGGCCCCACCATGACAGCCAGGGGTCTGGCACCAGGAGGTCCATCCCCACCCTCCCCCAGAGTTGCAGCCCTCACAGTGAGTGACGCTCCAGGTGCAGAGAGTGACAGACAAGGACAGAGGATAATGGACAAGGACATCCCAGATCTGGCCTGTGTCAGGTGTCCCTGCAGTAAATCTCCTCAGTCAGTGAGGATGGCCCCAGGTTGAAGGTCCTGGCTGAACAGATGAGTGTGAACCACATTCATCCAAGGTCAGGGTCAGTGGGGAGGCCAGCAGTCTGCAGCTTCTGATTCTCCGGATGCACTGAAAACTTCAGAATTCCTGAGCTCCCTGGAGAGCTTTGGCTCATTTCACTTACACCTGACAATATTTGCTATATTGGACTGAAAAAGCTATGAAGACATATTTATTTATATACACTTAAATGATAGTGATTAATTGATCACTTGCTAATGTAAATAACATGTTTTGTGAAAAGTAAAGTTTTTGGAAAGCAAAATAAATGCTATGGCATTGATCAATTTGTTATGTCTGGCTTAATAGAAGGCTGGATGGTCGTGACTGGCAATGTGAGAATGTGGAACCCTGTAGACAGTTTTTATGAGGGTTAATTTGAGGCAAACTGTCGTCATTGTGAGGGGGAAAATCTGAATGCCCTGGAGAGAGACAGGTGTGCAGCGTGTCTCTGTGTGTGGCCTGAGGGGGGACAAGAGGATGCTGAGAAGGTGTGAGAAAGGAGAGGGAACAAGACCCCAAGCTCCTTGGAGGGCGATCACTCTCCCAAGGGTCTGAAGAGCAGGGTGACTTCTGGCCTCTCAAATGCAGGTTAATCCAGGTGCCCGAGGACAGTGGACAGGGTTTGCTCAAGGTGAGGTTAACCTTTTACTAAAGAGGTGTTGGCCTGGGGCGTGACCTATCCAGTTAGGGGTTTGTGGTCAGATCACCCCATGAGCTCCCTGTGCTCACTGATTTGTTCCAGAGTTGATTTGTTCCACTGATTTGTTGCCACTGTGGTCACTGATTGGTTGCAGAATGAAACAGAGCGAGAGGCATCTCAAAACTCAAAGTCCAGAAAAGTAGGTAATTCTGGTTTCACTTTCTGTTGGGGAATTGACTTTGCGAGAATTCCCTTCTTATTTGGGCATCATCTGTCCCTTCTCAATGTCAACCCACATCCAGGGACAGCCACTGGGAGTCCTGTCTGTGGCTTCCCTGGAAGCCCTCACCCCCAACCCTGGTCTTCATCTGACCGGAGTCAGAGATGCCCCAGGGAGAGCAGCCTTTTCTTCAGGGGCAGTTTGTGAAAACAGTTGGGGCAATGGTTTACCTTGCACCTGCCTGAGAGGGTTGGTGCTCAACAGTTGGAGGTAGAGAGAGGCTCACCCCTGCTTGGAGCATCCACCCAGGGCAACCCTGAGCCTTTGTTCCCCAAAGCTCCCCCTCCCCCCAACACCCTGCTGTGGCTGCAGCTGCCCCAGTCTCTTCCTCCCCTGCACTTACTCCTTCTGCAGGGCCTGTGGCCTAGAAAACTGGGGTTCCTCCCCCTTGTTCTACAAACACAGCCAGGAAACTCCTCTTCCTGCAGAATGACAAAGGCCAGTTGTGTGCAGGGGGGGGTGACTGCCCACCTCCCTGGGACTCTGAGCTCCCAGCCCCCATGGCTTCAGAGCCTCAGGATGCTCAGAAGTGGAGACAGTGAGGGCACCTTTCTGATGAGGACAGAGGGAAGAGATGATGGTGAACCGTCCTCTTCTCCTCAGGAGACCAGCAAGGCTCTTTGACTGCGTCCCTGAGGTTGGTTAATTTATTATTTCTCCTTCCAGAAGTACCTTGAAGCCTCACTAATCTATTGCTGATGATTGTAAATAGGTTGGTGTCGGGGGCATAGGGGGCGAGGTGTAAGAGCCAAGAGCTGGGAGTGGGACCAGTGTGCAGACAAAACAGGTCATCTGAGGAGACTGATGATCCCTGGTGTCTCCTGTCTTTGGGGAAAAAGAGCTGTCTTCTGACTCACGTTCACTGCCTCTCAGTCTCTCCATCCTCTTCCCCTTTTTCTCTCTCTGTCTCACACACAGACCCACACACCCACGCTCACCTGAAAGCCTTCATCCTAGGAGATGCTGTGCTGGTGAGGACCTGGGTTGTGGTCAGTCTTTCTAGTTCATGTGATTAATCAGGGTGAGTTGGGTGCACAGAGAGCATGGTTCTCCCCTGGAGTTATAGCAGCTTGGGTCTGGGACAGATCAGGGGCCTTTTCAAAAGAGCTGATCAGCCCTGGAAGGTGAGGCTTTGTTATTTGAGCATCCTCCCCACACACCAGAGGGTTTGGGGTTTGCTTCCTGGTCAGGGCACTTGCCTAGTTGAGGGTCTGATCTTCCATTGGGTTACTTATGAGAGGCCCCCAATCGATGTTTCTGTCTCACATTGATAGTTCTCTCTCTCTCTCTCTGCCAGCACCCCCTCAAAAATCAACAAAGGTGTTTTTAAAAAACCTAACATAGACAGTCAAGTTCCCAAGATATCTCGAACTTTCAGTGGGCCCACCCCCTAGTTAGACTGACAAGCCCCTCTGTCCATTCAACTCCCCCTGCTGCTGCAACACTCTGGTGCAGGAGGGGGAGGAGGAGGGCCGGTCCCCTTGGACGAGCAATGCTGTGCTCTCTGGGGGTGAAGGTGCTGCTTCCTGGTGAGGGAAACAGGCGCATACTCCCAATTTCGTACGCCGATTGTAGGCTTCGCCGTACATGCCTCCCCTTAGCTTCTCAGATTTAAAAAGTGGGGCCTTTTTTGTATACAAGAGGTACAAATAAACTACAAGAAACTCTTTCTCTGTAGACTATGGACCTGGGGCAGTGGCTGCTGCTGCTGCTGCTTCTTCTTCTTTTTCTTCTTCTTCTGCTTCTCCTCTTCATCCTCCTCCTTCCCCTCCCCCCCCCTCCCGCTACTCCTTCTCTCCTCTCTCTCTCTCCTCCCTCTTCTTCTTCTTGTTCTTTGTCTTCTTGATATTACAGATGTTTGGCTTTGAGGACCACATAGTTCCTGCTGCAACCCATCTTGTAATCCAGTCTTAGATGAATGTGTTACCCTGATTCTCAGTCCTCCTCTCCAGATATAAAAGAATTCGGACCAGGGACACTGATTAAAGCAAAGGCAGACTCACTGAGACTCAGCTGAAGATCAGAACCCTGAGCTGGGGCTTCGAGGTCTGTGCCCCACATGTGGGGTGAGGGGTTTTACTCATTGGGAACACAAGTGCTGGGGTTAACCCATCCAAGAGTAGTTCAGCCAGCTCTTTCCTTTTGAGTAACACTGGGGTCCTACTGAATTCAGGGTACGTATCAACAAAGCGAGGCATTCTGGGATTGTGCAAGATTTTTGATGGGATGCTAGAAGAAGCTATCCCAACCAGCTATAGAGTGTGTGGCTGGTATTGTGCCTCAGCTGCAGATCTGGACACAAACCTGGAACACCTCAGGGTCGTTGCTGGACCATGGCTTAGAGCTGCCCCTTGGTGTTGCAGGAGCTCTGGCGGGGCTGGATCCAGGGAGCACTTACTAGGAATTTTCTTTTCCTCCTGCTTCAACTGGACTGGCTGCATCCCAGTGAAACCTTCTCTGT
>NW_028093251.1:0-818 GCF_014824575.4 Sturnira hondurensis
GGAATGTGGAGTCCGTATGAAAAAAGAGACCATGACTGCTGCTTGTTTTCAAAGTCAGCACACAAATGATCAGAGATTCTGTCCACATGTAGACCTCAAGTAGGTATGTCCAAGGATGGAGAGCATTCTACTTATTGCAGAATAAAAATGACATCAAAGCTTTCCTTCCCCTCTCTTTCTCTCTCTCTTGCTTTTTATTTTGAGGGGGTGGATAGGACCTTGGAGTCCTGGCGTTAGGACCTGATGACACCCGAGCAGGACCCTGGATCGCCCCTCAACCGGGCAGCACCCTCAGGGGCCAGGAACCGAGCACAGGACCCTGGGCAGTAGCGCTGCCTCCCTGGGACTCTGGTTCAGGCGCAGAGCTGCTCGACCAAGGTGACACCCCCCGGCTGGGGTTGGCACAGCCTTAGAAAGAAACCTTTCAGGATAAAGACCCCTGGCTCCCTGTGCGATTTGCTTTATCTCTCTTTTCCTTTGTAAACTAATCTTTATTTTTGTAATCTTTCCCTGAGGATATGTTTTTAATGATTTTACCAAGGAAGGAAAGGAGCTGCTGGGAAGGGCAGAGACACCCATCGGTTGCCTCACGGGCGCCCCCTGGCGGGAATCGAACCTGCCCCCTTGTGGTGAACAGGAATAGCTCCAACCCACAGAGCCACCTCCAGGGCTCTGTAATTTTTACAACAATCTTTGATTTTTCAGTTACAGTTGATGTTCGGTACCTGTGTGGCTACCGAAATACGGGATAGTACAGGTCACGGGCATGTATGTGTCCTTTTTCTTTTCATTTTTTAATGTGTTTTTTTTTTTTTTTT
>NW_028093252.1:0-1826 GCF_014824575.4 Sturnira hondurensis
GGGAAAGAGAGAGAGAGAGAGGTTCTCTGTTAATTGGAGACTACCGTATTTTCCTTGTATAAGTGCACCCACATTGTGCATTATGGACAGGGTTATTATACCAGATATTATACATGTGGTATGTTATTATACCCATGGTATGTTATTATACCCATGTATAATGGGCACCCTTATTTTTCCCTCAAAAATTTGGGCAAAAAAGTGCGCATTATAGATAACAAAATACATTATACCATCTTGAGTTTGGAAAGAACCAGGCACCTTTTCAAACTAACCAATCAACTCCCCAGTCTTTCCTGGGCTGGGTCAGATCCTCCCCCTAACCAATCCATTTCCTGAATCTCCGGGGAGTTCTGAGTCCCATATCCAATCCAATCCTTTCCCCAGGTAAGACACTCCTTCGTCTTAGTTTCTACTGAGCCTGCCACAAAGTAAAAGTGAACCCCACCCCACACCATCTTGGCCTCTACCGGGCATGTGCCCAGCAGAGGAATTTCTCCAGGTGTTTCATTCCTCCCTGGGTGATGACCAGTAGCAATCCCTCCTGCCCATTTGGGGATTTAGAAGTCACCTGGGAAAGGAGTGAAGCTGTAGCTTTCTAACAAAGCAGGCCCAGTGTTTGATTGCTCTCCACAGCCCATTAGCTTCACCAATTTCTGATTCCATTTGCTCCCTTCCCTTATTAACAGCTGGCTACTGATGCTAACAGAACCATGAGATAAACAGAGAGAGAATGCAAAGATGGACTTGTACGAGGAGAGACTGAGACAGAAGGAGAGAGAGATTGAGCACAGGAGAGCACCTGTGGAAGTCAGGCTTCCCATAACTACACTGAATGACCCCACATCACTCTGTCCTACTCTGTTGTTAGAAAAAAGTCTCAAAGTCCATCTAGTCTCAAAGGAGAGGGGACAATAGGGATGGGAGAATAGGAGGCGGGAACACTGGAAGCCATCCCGGGACTCTCAACACAAAGGCCCCATGAGGCACTTGGCCCTCAGTCTGTCCACACTGGGAGCCCTGGAAGGTTGTCCACCTGAGGGACGAGGTTGCAATTTCAGGTCTCTTCAACCTTCCTGGGGCCTGGGATGCAAGGAGGAGGAGCAGTGAGTTCCCTTTGATCCAGAGCAGACCCAGCCTTTTTGCATTGAGTTTTGTGTTCCTCCAGCTGCCTGTGTGTCCCTCTGTGTGTCCCTCCTACTGCCAAGTCTGTGCCTGAGTCCCGTGGATCCAGGTCTGAGGTGACAGACACTTCAGGTGTTCATAGCGCCACACACCTGAGGACACAGGAGGAGGTAGATGGCAGAAGGGTCCCAGTCACAGACTGGGAGATGAAGGCATCTTAAGAAGATATAACTGGGAACTTCCGTCAAGATGGAGGCATAGGTGGAAACACTGTGCCTCTCCCACAACCAAGTTTGAACACAACAAAGGTTGGGAGAACTAGGACACACCCAAAGACCAGAAAATGGAATTATACGGAAGTCTGACAACTACGAACCGTTCAACAGGGACAGTGAGAGAGGCGGAGCCAGCAGCGGAACTGGGTCGGGCAGGACAGATCCCCCGACCTAGGCGCCCAGGCAGCCGGGAACCAGTCGGGGTGTGGGACAGACTGACGGCGGTGGCACATTCGTGCACAGTGAGACAGATCACACAGGCCCCAGGGGGCGAACCCAGTGGTGGAGGGCTGACGGCGGTGGCACACTTGGGTGCAGTGGAAGGAAACGCATGGGCCTGGTGACAGTGGTGGCTGCAGCGGCAGGCTGCGGACGGGAAGCCATTGCCCCTCTTTGACCCCGCCCCCACATACAACGTCACAACCC
>NW_028093253.1:0-1258 GCF_014824575.4 Sturnira hondurensis
TGGAGAAAAACGATGAGGGAGTTCCTTAAAGATGGTGCTTCACCCCTGAGGACGTGAGGCCTTCCCCAACTCTAGGAGGGCTGCTCTGTGTCAGCCACACCCTCCCCTGGCTGCCTTGTCAAACCAACAGGACCTGTTTGTTCCTTCAGAGGCAAACATTTTGAGAGAAAATTATTTAAAATTTCTAAATAAAGCCAAAAGTTGGGCAACATGTGTTTCCAGCACTGTGTGGGGCACTGGCCCCACCGAGGCTTATGTACTGATTGCAGTGGACTTTTCAGCCACTGTTTACTAGTACCTGAGGGTCCCAGGCTTCGTGCATATCTAACTCGTAGATTTATTTGCAGTAGAGTTGCCAATAATTTCTGTCTCGTGGAAAAAAATAGCTCCAAATGTATTGTCCTGTGGGACATAAACCACCTCTTAGCGGGGCAGGGCTGGGAAGATGGCAACCGAATAGGATGGAGGGGCTTCCAGCCCTCTGTACACAAGGGAGAAAATCCTGGCTGATCTAATGAGAAACAGCACAATCAACCAACAGTTCCCCAGCATTTATGAAATTGGGAGACCAGAGATTGTGACAGACATAGAGGGAGGGGACAGCGGCAGGTCAGTGGGGTCTCAGGAATTTGAGTGGAGACAGGAGCTTTGGTGGCGGGGTCAGCGCCCGAGGCCAGGTGGCCCTGGTGCTGCCGCCATGGTCGGGGTCCACAGGCATTGGTCTTGGACCAACGTCCAGCGCCAGAGGCCTCTGCCACAGGAGCCTGAGTACCCAGCAGCATCGGTAGGTGACCAGGACTGGTCATCAGCTCCCTCCCACCCCATCTAAGCAAGGCTGGGCAACGTCAGGCAGAGACCTGTCTGCTTGAGTTTACAGAGAGGGTAACAAGGACAAAGGGTCGTGTTCAACTGCGGACTCTGTGGTCGCCAGCCCAGGAGAATTGAGAGGCGCATTGTCATCACCGGTCTGGCTGGGGATTGGGATTGGCTGAGGGGCAGGCTTTCTGGAAAAGTATTTTTTGGAAAGTGGACTAAAGTGTTCTCCTGCAACGGCAGCTTGCCTTGCTTCCCACCAAACCTGGCAGCCATCCAGAGGAGGGGTGGAAGCACTTGAGTCCACAGGACTGGGAAGGACCGTGCCAGGTCCCTCGGGACCCATGCAGCCTGGTGGGTGGGCGGGCACCCATATTACAGTCTGGTAGCCTGGCTGGCGTGCAAGTGTGCAAGCACACGTCCCTGCACCTCAGCCTGCAGATAG
>NW_028093254.1:0-1395 GCF_014824575.4 Sturnira hondurensis
AAGCTGGACAAATAGCCAAACCTCTCCTAAGGGATGGGAATCAGGAACAGGGATGTGCCCCCAAGGGGCCATGTCCAGGAGCCCCTGAGCTGCTCACCTGTGCAGAGAGAAGGGTGAAGAGAGAAAGACTCCAGGACAGGGCACGATTGTCCCTAGACAGGAAGAGTTGGCTCCCTGGCCCATTGCTGTGTGACATAACTCCCCCCCACACCTCTGGTTCTCACTCAAATGTTGTGTCAGATGTGACTTCTCCAATTGAGTGTCCCCAAACTCTGCATGTGTCCAGCCTCACAGACATCTTGGCATAACCTTTTCACAGTGGGATGAAGAGAAATGTTGATACTATAGATCCTGCCTTAATGATGGAGTCCCCTGTTTTTAAATTGTCACCTAGGCGTGTTTCTTGATTTGAGAGACAGAGGAAGCAGGGTGAGAGAGAGAGAAAGAGAAAGAGAGAGAGAGAGAGAGAGAGANAGAGAGAGAGAGAGAGAGAGAGATTGATATAATGAAGAAACATTTGATTTGTTGTCTTCCATACAATCAAGCCTGCAACCTAATATGTGCCCTGACCAGAATCAGACCCGCAGGCTTGCTGGTGCACAGGATGGTGCTCCACCAACTGAGCCACTTGGTCAGAGCATGAGGGAGCCTTTTGCTGACATCCTGGTGCATAGGAAGAAGTCACAAACAATCATAGTTCAGTGTGAACACAATTTTGTTGTCTCAGCATCCCTGGAGGCAGAGAAACCTGCTTCCCCTGAGCCTCAGAAAGAGAGAACTTATCCCAGAAACCGGCCACAATGGGCACAGGCACATGAAACTAAACTCTCTCTTGGAGCAGTTTCCTGGGAGGAGAGGCTGGGGCACGCTGGACTCACTGACCCTCCAGAAGCCCTCAGCCCACCCAGGCCTCTGATCCAGGCCTAGACGCTGGGCACAGGTGGGTTCAACCCCCTTCATTCTTGTCTAAGATGCCGCTGGAGGGTTATGCAACCCTAAGGCCTGATTTAGGCCTGTGTAGACACAAGCAGGCTGAAAGGATATTAACAATGAGAAACAAAATATGTAACTATGGACAATAAGAAAAATATGACACATCCCTGGGTCTAAGGAAAAGAGTTTCCAACTGAAGAAGTGACAACAAGTGCCACCCTGAGTTACACTCAGTCCCAGGCAGATAAGCAGTAACACCCACAGGCAGAACCACAGGGAGGGTTTCAGTCTCACTTCCCCGTGACTCTGGAGCATCGTGTAAGTTTTACTGTTTCCGTGCCATGTAGCACAGTAATAGTCAGCTTCGTCCTCAGGCTGGAGCCCAGAGATGACAAGGAGCCCTGCATTGTCCGAGGTGTCTTTGGATCCAGAGAAGCGGCTGGGGACCCCGGAGCCCTGGTG
>NW_028093255.1:0-934 GCF_014824575.4 Sturnira hondurensis
ATCATCCACAGTGACTTAAAGTCCAGGCACCATCACTACAGGCCCTGGCTTCCGCAGGTTTTTTTTTTTTTTGTTACAGTCATTAATGTTAAAAGATAAATAAGCACATTAAAATTTTTAAGTTTATTTGAGCAAAAATTGATTTGAATCAAGCAGTATCCTATCTAGCAGACAGGAAGAATTCCAAGAGGATGTGAAAAACGAAAAACTTAAAAGGAAAAGGTATTTCACGCAGCAATATTTTTACTGATACATCCCCTAGAGCAAGGGACATAAAGGAAAGAATAAACAAATGGGATCTCATCAAAATAAAAAGCTTCTGCATGGCTAAGGAAAACAGTATTAAGATAAAAAGAGAAGCAACTGTTTGGGAAAACATATTTGCCAATTAAACTTCAGACAAAGGTTTAATCTCCAAAATATACTAAGAACTTACACGACTCCACTCTAAGAAGACAAGAAACCCAATTAAAAAATGGGCAAAGAACTTGAACAGACACTTCTCCAAGGAGGACATACAGAGGATCCAGAGACACATGAAAAGATACTCAATATCGCTAGCTATCAGAGAGATGCAAATTAAAACCATAATGAGATACCACTTTACACCAGTCAGAATGGCCATCATAAACAAAGCAACAAACAACAAATGTTGGAGAGGTTTTGGGGAAAAGGAGACCCTAGTTCACTGTTGGTGGGAAAACAGTATGGAATTTTCTCAGAAAACTAAAAATGAATGTGCCTTTTGACCCAGCAATTCCACTGCTAGGATTATACCCTAAGAACCCTGAAACACCAATCTAAAAGAACCTATGCACACCAATGTTCATAGCAGCACAATTTACAATAGCCAAGAGTTGGAAGCAACCTCGATGCCCATTGGTAAATGAATGGATCAAAAAACTATGGTACATTTACACAATGGAATTCTATG